>NW_007260312.1:298008-393402 GCF_000164805.1 Carlito syrichta
CCGGAGCCCAGCAGGTCGAGGCTGTGGTGTCCGGGAGCGGTCACTGCACTCCAGTCTGGGCGACCGAGTGAGACTCCAACTCAAAAAAAAAAAAAAAGAAAAGAAAATGAAATGCCCTGATGGCTGTTAAGTGCCCTGCACATAGGTAGCCACTCAATGCGTTTTATTATCATGGACATGTTACTCTGGTAGCCGTTCCAAGTACCATTTAGAAGAGATCAAGAAGGGGAATTAGGAAGAGGTTTACTGCAATAATCTTGGTCTGAAAAGATGACAGAAAGCCATCAAAATACATCTGAGAGAGGCTGAGGAGATAGAAATGACAGGCGTAGCTGGGTTCGGTGGCTCAGCCTGTAATCCTGCGCCTTGGAAGGCTGAGATGAGTGGATTGCCTGAGCCCACGGGTTCAAGACCTGCCTGAGCAACTTGGAGAGAGCTCATCTCTACAATAAATCAAAAATCAGCCGGGCGTGGTAGCACACACCTGTCGTTCCAGCAATTCGGAAGGCTGAGGCGGAAGGATCGCCGGAGCCCAGAAGGTCGAGGCTGCGGTGGCCGGGAGTGGCCACTGCACTCCTGTCTGGGCCACGGAGTGAGACTCCAACTCAAAAAAAAAAAAGGGGGCAGGGGCACAGGTGTCGTGAAAGGCAGGAGACAGCCTGAGGTGGCTTTCGTGAAGTGGAGATTCTAGGGCGTACCAGAAGAGGAGAGGGTGACAAAGCCAGCAAAGGTCACATGAAGCATCGCCTTGACCTGAAACCCAGTGTTCCCAGGATCTGGGCTCTGAGTTTCTGGGAACTAGATTTATCATACGAGATATGTAAATCTAGATGAAAACCAACCTATCCTTGTAAATAAAATAAATACTATTCCCCTCATATATTTTACCACTTTATTTTATAATCAGTGCCCACGCTGTAATGAGTAATAATTCATAAATTCTTTTTTTTCTAAAAAGTAAATTTTCAGGAAACTACAGGGGGGCGGGGAGGTGGGATTGACAGTAGTCAATATCTCCCTGGGGGGAGCACACCTCATCCACAAGGGTACCTGCACAATTAATATTTGTATACCTAACCCTAAATGGTACCCCACAATTTTAAAATAAAAACTTTTTTAAAAAGAAAGAAAATATATAAAACACTGAGCTAACAACAGTACAGGGTGTCCTTTCTCTTAAGGTCCCTGCATTCTATCTTGGACATGTCATTTCTTTCTAATAAACATTGTCTTATATTTAAAAAGTAAAATGTTGTTAGTTTTTTTAAATTGCTAAGTATCCTAAGTCACATTTCAATAAGTAGAGCAAAATATAGCCCTCTTTTTTTGTTTGTTTTCTTTAAGAAGAATTATTGTTCTTGAAAAGAGTGGTAGCTCATAGGCCCAGGTCTTGACAATAACTTTCCAATCTCCAAAATTTTTCCGACTACTTGAGATTTCATAAATATAGCCATAGTGAAGAAGAATTGAGAGGGAAGCCACAAAATATTCTGCTGAATTTAAATAATGTCATATTTGTTTGGTGATTGTTTTTGTTTGCATCAACTGTTTCAGTTGCTGTGGCTGTTCCCATAAATAATTGTACACAGCTGGACATAATTCTGCGGTGCTTATTACCCTGTCAAAACCTCTACTCAACCCAAAGGACTTCCAACAAATACTTGAGTGGAGATTCTTCCAGGTAATTGCAATAGAGTCTGTATTCCCCTGTGCAAAGATTTAGCTTGATGAGTTAAGAGGAAACTAACATTAATCTGGAAACCCAGGGAAATATTAAATAGAGAGATGAGTTGTAAACACTGCCTGCCTGCCATTTTGACACACCCAGGAAATTAGTCATTGGATCTGCATTTTCAGTTAGGTTGTACATAGCAAAGAAAGGTTGGTATTATCCAAGTAAGTAAGAACATGGGGAAATAATTGCTACCAGCTCATTTTTCACCACTAACCCATTTCTCAGCCTATTTAATAGCTCTCCAAAAAAGAAATTGAGTAAGAAAATATACTCAACCATTGCTTGAATAGGATGACAGCTTCACTTACTTCATTTTATTTTTCTTAGAGACCCAAGACAATAATATTTTCTAGCCTAGGAAATTAATCAGAGTGTGCATTCCCCTTTCCAACTGTCCTACCACTGTTACCCTACACACACACACACACACACACACACACACACACACACACACACACACATGCAAGGCAACATGTTCACTTTTTTGTTTAGACATATATTGATGCAGTTTAATATTTGGAAGGGGTTCTCTCCATATGGTATGCATTGTCAGCTGTACGGCTGTGCTTTTCACAACCACAATCAATGCTTGGTGAAAATAGTAGAGATGAATTTGAGACAAGATCTAATGACTGAAACAGAAGTCTAAGAACTAGCAGAGGCCCCAAGTATAGCAGAAAACTTGGAAGACTAAGTGTCATGAGACCAGTCTTCAATTCAGCTATGCCATGACGGCTACCTAATCTGAGACCAGTCACATTGATAAATCTGGGCCTCTGATGACTGGTTCAAAATGAAAGGCTTACACTAGATGATATCTACAATCTCTTGCAGCTATTGAACTCACTGCATCTCTGAGCTGCCTGTCCAGTCAATGGAGGTCCTTCATCTTTGGCATGTTTCCAAACAGGAGACAACCAGGTTGAGCACCTTTCTGCTTCTAAGAAACTGCCTAGACTTCATTTTAAAAATACATGATTAGATCCTTTCTGCTTTTATCTTACCCTATGATGAGAACTGAGTTCAAACACATTTGTATGTACTAAAAAAAATGAGTGTGGAAATGTGAGTAGAATGATGCTCTATACGAATGTCCTATCAAAACTCCTGGTTGACTCAACAAAACGAGTGGATGCCTTGAAATATTTATTTAAGGGAAAATTGGAATAAATGGCTCATTCAGTCAAAAGTGTTAGTCAGGGAGTCTAAAACAGAGCAATAACTACCAAATGTGTCCCACAAGATGTTAAATGTGTCCCTAAGAATAACAAAAAAGGAGAAAGAGGTTACTGTGGTCAAATTAGTTTGGAAATAGATGAGTTAAATAAGTTAAGCCAAAAAATTTTTTTTCTACAGGACCTCTGAGAATATAGTATGAAGTCTTTCCCAAGCTCACTGATGACAGAATCTTTATTTCCCAGACTACCTTGTGAAGCCACTATAAAACTAAAAAACTGTGTAGGATATACCACCTGAGATAAATTAAGAAAAACACATGTATATTGAAGAAACATGCCAGTCTGCTCTCTGATAATCACTACTGAATTGACACATCATCTTTAAAAAACACAAAAGAATTTGATGTCTGGTTGAGATTTTATTCAGTCAGGAATAAAATCATTAGTTTCAGAATGACATTAGTCAAATATCTAAATGGCTCTCAAAACCCCTGATATTATACTTCAATAAAAATATGTTGCGTGTACTTTTGAAAGTGGGCTTTGATATTTATGGACTGATGAGCTGAATAGAAATGGAATAAAATGAATTTTTAAGTGATCTGTGTTTGTCTTCCATGGAACTTTTTTCCATCTTTTTAAAAAGAAGTTTCTTGGCCAATTCTGGCATCTCTCAGGAAGCTACAAGCCAGGGTAAACTAGAAGCCTGCTATAACACTTCATTCTTATGCATCACTTAAAAGGTATGTGTGCTTTGTGTGATTCCAGCAATGCTAGACATACTGAGAGTGGGGGTTCTGTTAGGACCCCGTGCATAATGCTTCATCTCATAATGCTGCACCTCATTGAGGCTTGGTGAACAAAGGAACCTTGTGAAAGAGAGAAGTCATGTTTTAGAATGAGATGCCTCACCTTGTAAATAAGTTGAAGACTTAAGCTTGTAATCAAAAAGATGAGAAAGAATCTATAAGACAACACTCTTACTTTTTTAAAAAAATGAGACTTTTTGCAGAAATGATAGCTGTTGGGAAGGCTGGTCACAATTTGTAAGTGTATAAGGTAGCACTATAAAAGTGAGACTACTTTCTCTCTAACACCCAAACTCAAGGAACAGGTTCAAAGTTGCCGTGATAAAAATATTGTTGGGGTATTTTGGACTACAGTGCATTGGTTCAAACCAAGAAACATTTACCTTTGTCTGACAGGGTGATAAGGTACGCTTGCTAGGGAACACTAGGGAGGAGACCGAAACCTCTCCTGGGTAAAACTGCAGAAAAAAGGAATTTAGTCACACAGTTTTTGTTCAGGGATGATGTACCAGAATCAGAGGCAAGGCATAGCTTGGGGGCAGTAAAAGGTCAGCCATACTCCCTTGCTTCAGAGCTTGCAGACTTAGGACCAAGTACTAGAACACGGAAGCATCCCTCAAGAACAAGTAAAACCAAGAACAGCCGGGACAGATACACCAAACACAAGACAACTGCAGCACCAAGGCTAGTTTCACCCCTCACCGCAGGAGAGATTGGTAGTTCATGCTAGGACATATTCATCAACCTATTTGACAATAGACACTGGCAGCCTGGGCACAGACACTCCTTCTAGAATTATCTCCATAGGGTTGCGGTGGCAGCAAAGCTGCTGTTTTGGATACCAGAAGACAGGAGACATAATACATTGGATCAGGGTAAGAGAAAAAGACAATAGAGCGTAGGCTACCACTGAACAATTAAAAGGATAAATATTCTGGTTGTAGATAACATGAACCTGAAGAATGCTATAATCTTTTAGCAGAAATGTAATGGTGGTCCAGAGTTCTCACACCAATGAACGGGAGCAGGGCCAGAGAAATACCAGTTTGCAACAATCATAATATTCTATTTTTATCCTCATGATGGTGTGGCCGGAGAAACAAGAATTACATAAGAAAGGATTGCCTAATATTGAAACGACTTGTGCTGAAATAGAGTGCTGGCTGACTATGCTTGTCTTTATAAACAATGGAAAATCTCATTTAATCGAATTGGCTTAAGTTTGGTCCATTGTAAGAGGTTGTGAATTTGATAACCTATCGGGGTCACCTCCCTAAGTTCCGCAAATGTCCCCATGAATGCTGCATTTTTTTCCACCTGACTTCCAAAAATCAGAATGCTTTGGTTTACTCTTAGTTGAGGTTTATTTTTTCCAGGCTGTATATTTTAGCATATGATTTAAAAAAAAAAATACATTCAGAACAAACATACAGTCACCCACTTGAGTATTTCTGATACCACCAAACAATTTTCATAAAATAGTCCATATTGCTATAACATGCCAGGCTTTTTCGACATTTTTCCATTGCGTTATGTAATCCTAGAAGAAGATGTAAGATATTTGGCAGATGAGAAAAAAAATTGTCAAGCTGACTAAGGACACACAATTGCTGAGTAATAAAGTTGGGTCTACAACGGTCATCACGGACTGCTAGATCAAGCCAACTCACTGAACCATACCAAATCACCTTGTCTTCCAAACTTTCTTCCAAACTTTGAGTCACTTCAGCAAGATCAAATGATATCCACACTCACACCACCAACAAAATCTAAAACAATGAACTTCTTGAGGCTGTACTACCAAGAAGCACCAAGCAGTTAAATCTTGCTAACAGTTTAAGTTCTTTTAAAGGAAAAGGTGCTTTTTGACTTTGAGTTTTTAAACTTTGCTTTATTCGTGCCTTTAATGAAAATGAATGCCAGCATTGGTTTATTTGTTTCTCTTCTGGATGTTCTCACAAAACACTCAGTGGGGTGTCCTTCTCCAAGCTGCAAGGCTGTTCTTTCCATGAGTTGCACAACCAAACCACCCAGTCTGAGGACAGAGAGGTGTCCCCCATAGAGCTCCAGTTACCCTGCGATTTTATGCCTCTGGCACAAGGAATAACCACATTCTAGTAAAAACGAAGTCACTGCAAAGTAGAAATAGATATTGGGGGTAGGGAGCGAATTCCACAACAGTTAGAAATTTTCTTTCTTTCTTGAGGAGGCAAATATAAAGTTATTTCTGTTGTTGATCTGGACACACACACACACACACACACTCAATCTACTTCCTCATTAAAACAAACTTAGTAGTCTCAGTCAGAGGACTCTTCATCTGACTTGCTTATTTAAAAAAAATTTTTTATTATAAAGATGTGGAGTATAATTCAGGGTTAAGTATACAAACATTGATGAGGCAGGTACCCTTGTTGATGAGGTGTGCCCCTCCCTCCCCTGGCAGTTTCCCACTACTGCCGTTCCTTTCTTATAGTATTAAAAAATTAAATCTAGGTCGGGCTCGGTGGCTCAGCCTGTAATCCCGTGCCTTTGGGAGGCTGAAGTGAGTGGATTGCCTGAGCCCACGGGTTCGAGACCCGCCTGGGCAGCAAGACCTCCTCTCTACAATAAATCAAAAAATCAGCTGGGCGTGGTAGCGCATACCTGTAATTCCGGCTACTTGGAAGGCTGAGGCGGAAGGATCGCCGGAGCCCAGGAGGCGAGGCTGCGGTGGCCAGGAGCGGCCACTTCACTCCAGTCTGGGCAGCAGAGTGAGATTCCAACTCAAAAAAAAAAAAAATTAAATCTAGTATAATTCTACTAAAGTCAGATATCACAAAACTGTTGAAAATGGCCACTAGGCTATGATATCTAAAAACCCCCAGTTTGTGTTACCTTTCATTGCTGTAAAAGTGTATACTTCCCCGACACAAAAGCAAGTGCATGGATGTTATTATTTAAATTATAACCTCTTTAAAAATGAAATATACTATCATGCTTCCTTTTTTTGATATCCTTCAGCAAATAAAGTGACTCATATTAAACTCATATTAGCTATGCATTATCACACATATTTTTACTCTTTTTTGTTTCTCCTCTTCCCTTGTGGCTATACTTTAATATAATTTTATTAAATTTAGGGACAGTTTTAGAAATAAGATCTGATACATCCAAGGAAACCTCACATTGAACTCATCCAAAGAATGCAAGAAATGACATTCGTAAAGCTTTGCAAAGGGTGCTGCAAAGCATACGTGAGTCTTTGGCCATCTTCATGATTATACTTGACAAAATTGTCTAAACCAAAGTGCCCAGGATAATAAGAAGTTCCTTTAACCTGTAATGTTTTAAAAGACATTTTCTATGTGACAAGACACATATTATAACAATATATTGCCACATATAAATACATACATAGCTACATGCACATACATTTAAAATGTTATTTTCAGAGAGACCATATTTTTGTGATTTTTTTCCTGATCATATAAAAAATACAATGTTATTTTGAATGTAGTCATACTTCCAACACAGAACATGTGTAAAACTCTCTTGAAAGACTTTTGATAGCGCCAACATAACAGAAATTCAATGCTATCCTTTACCTAAGCGACAGTTAGAAGACTATTTCTTTAATTAATTCAAAACCCTTTGGACTTACCTCCTAAGCCACCTTGGAGTTTTGATGACCTAGAATTTTAGTCCCAGATTTTCAACTAGTAACTGTCAAGGTTTCCATTCAAAATTGTGAAAGGAAATCCCAACCCACAGGTCAAATCTCTTAGCAATAATTATACAGAAAAAAAAAATCTGCTTTGCTATTAAGGAGGATATATGCTTAAAATAAAGTCTTAGCTTTTGACAGCTGCTATCATGGAAGGTCTGCAAGCAGAAACAGAAAACTTAAATATCTCTTTTGCTCCCTCTGCTGGTTGGTTTCACAGGATGAAGAGTGGTTGCATTCTCTCTCCGCTTCGGCAACCTCGGAAATACGCATTTTAATGTTCCCAGACATTCAGAATGGGGAGCGTCAGGACGTGTCTGTTTGGTTCGTCATGACTGAGTTGCTGGGTCTTTGCTTGTCTGGATTGTAAGCGAGTGAGAAACTAGGTAGAAAGAGATGCCGTGAACTTGGGAGTTCCATTAGATGAAGAGTCCAGCAGTGACTGAGCATGACCCCAAAGGAACTAACCATATGACATCCTCACCTTAAACCAGTAGGACCTCAGAGAGGGAAGAGACACGCAAATATAACATCTGGACAAGATATAAAATCAAGAACAAGGCAGTGCATCCTCAAGGAATAAATGGTTATGGTGTTGACTGCATGTGGTAGATGTTTCAAGAGTGGGAAATGTCATCAGCAAGAGACAGGGGTTCTGCTGAAATTTTAAACAGGACTAACGAATGCGAAGGACTGATACAGAGCATCATCTCGAAGGCAACAGAAGTCATTGTGGGAGCAAGATAGTGTCATCAACAATCTGTTCCTTGACTTCTCCGCACAAACTCAGCCTTCTTCTCCCACACGTGACGCGACCACAGCAACAGCAACTTCGGCGCGGTTGTTCTTGACACCATGAAAGCATCTCCATTCCAAATGAAAACACGTGCCTCCACTCCCTGAAGTGAACACCCACAGTCATTCAGTCACCATAGCGATCTCAAGGATTTTTGGTCCTCCTCTCCAAGCCTGTGTTGCTCTCCTGCTACCTTTGGGTCAAAACTTAAAGTAAGTCACCAGTAAGACCCTCTCTGTAAAATAGAGGAACTAGGAGGAACACAGATGGTGGGTCACTCAGGTCACCACCAAACCTAGAGGGTTTTGTAGCAGAACCTTAGCAGGCTATCATCAGTTTCAGCTCTGATCAACCTTCCACTTTCAGAGTTTTCTGCATGTCAAAATGTGTTGTCATCACTGACCCTGCTGGTGAATGTGGGAACCAATGACATTACTTGGTCAATTAAGTGCTGCTGTTGAACTCAGTAAACACAAGACGTCAATGTATGTGGTGGCATCATCCCACCTAGAGGTAATGACCGCCACAGTTCTGTTCAATATTGCTGTACTCGTTTTTGCAATGCATTTCTTTTTCTTTTTCTTTTTTTTTTGAGTTGGAGTCTCACTCTGTCACCCAGGCTGGAGTGCGGTAGCACACTCACGGCCACCTCAGCGCGTCAACCTGCTGGGCTCTGGCGATCCTTCTGCCTCAGTCTTCCAAGGAGCCGGAACTACAGTTGTGTACTACCACGCCCAGCTAATTTTTTATTTATTGTAGAAACAAGGTCTTGCCAAGTTGCCCAGGCTGGTCTCGAACCCACGGGCTCAGGCAATCCACTCGCCTCAGCCTCCCAAAGTGCTGGGATGACAGGCTAAGCCACGGAGCCCGGCCCCCAATGCATCTCTTAAAGTCTAGGGGAAGAAGTGTTTTGATATCTTCTCAAAGAACAAAGTTGGAGGCTATCCAATCTCCCTAAATTCTTTCGATTTATCTTTCTACAAGATACCAATTTATTTCTGGCATTTTACCTTTATTGGGCACATCCCATTGATGAGTCCAGGCTTCAGGCAATCAGCCAAGCAGTCAATTAGAACTGCTTCCAAGTGCTCAAGTTAGCACCCTGAATCTACCTATTTACTGATTTCTGCAGTTATTGATGCATTTATTCATTCACGCAACAAATATTTATTCTGTATTTACTGGGTATCAAACCATATTTCTAGGCACTGGTAACACAGGATTGGATAAAGAAAACAAAACTCTGGCTTCTCGGAGTCTGCAGTTGATGGGAGATAAGGGAAGACAAGACACAAATAAATATTTTTAAATATATAATCCCTTTCAAGGTAATTAGTGCTCCAGAAAGAAACAGCGAAGGCCCAAGAAGTTGGGAGCACTGGGATGTGCACTTTTAAGTAACGGGGATCAGATTAGGGACCTCTGAGAAAATGACCTGAAATAGGCAAGTAGAAGAATAGTTGTTTAGTTTTATGCTTTAGATCAACTCACAATTTAGGCGGGGGAAAAGTGAATACAAGCCTCGTTTTCATCATCCTTGCAACTCAGCTGTAGGTCTGGTAATTACATGTGCTAAAATTTACCAGTATTTTACACTAACAAATACACCATGGCAACCAGTTTAGAACTAGTTCTCTAAAGTTTATGGCGTAGAGGAAGAATTTAAACCAGATCCTTCTACTTAGGCAATTCATAACAGGCTTACCCGTTGTCTGATTTAATTCTTCCTAACGACCACAAACTATGGTGGATTTATCACTGCAAGCTGTGTGGGTATTATAAAATAGGGCTCTCACGTTAAGCCTTAAGTAGCCTGATGGATGGTAATTAAGATGTATTTTCCTATAAAGCATTAATCTCCAAAGACCCTGTGAGAAAGCCTAGCAACATGGTCCATAAATAGGTATATTTCTGGCTTTACTATTTTTAACCGGCATGTTTAAAGGAAACACCCAAGTCATAGCTTTTGAACTGGGGAGATTAGCTACCGATTTGCCTTTGAGAAAATAATTCCATTGAAGCTATTTTCTGAGAGAATAGTTTATGAAACCGAATATAGAAACCCATTTTTTTGTTGTTGTTTAAAATTGGGTGGTTCACCTTAGTTATCAGAACAGATGATCGTTTATGGAAACTCTAAATAAGTTGTAAGGTAGAACAAGCACACACTAATAATCAGTTCCAGCACTAACCTTTTTTTTATATGGTGAAACCTCACTGAAAAAGCCAGAACTGTAATTTTCTGTTAATGAATGATGTGACAGAAGCATGTTTGTTTTCAATAAAGTCGTTTCTAAGGTAACATGCTTTTTTAGGACTAATCATTTATATAGAGAGAGTTTGCGCAAATCAGGATGGAGAAGATATAACTTCTTTTTTATTTTTATTTATGTTTTTTTTACTTTTAAAGATGTGGGGTGCAATTCAGGGTTAAGTAGACAAATGTCCATCATTCAGGCTCCATTGTTGATGAGGTGTGCCCTCCTTTCCCCAGCAGAATCCTACTACTTCCTATCCCATCTCCCACCCCTCTGCAATTTCCCACTACTATCTTTTTTGTATAATATTGCAGTCATTGTTCCAGATCCGCTTATGAGTGAGACCATATGCTCTTCTGTTCTTTGACTGTGCTGCCCATCGAAGCTGGACTGGATTTTAAAAAATGAGGTACATATACACAACGGAATATGACTTCTCATAACCCACTTCAGAGGGAAGATTTGCTTGCAATTGATTGACTGAATCCAGTGTTTGTTGGCTAGGTACCTGTCCCTTGCATTGTGTTGTTTATAAATATAATCTGATGCCATCAGCAGCGGGGATTATCATCTTCATTTAACAGATAAAGAAACTGAGGTTCCAAGGTAGACTGACCTTCCTGAAGTCTAACTTACAGGAAGCAAGCAGCAGAATCAGATGGAATCCAAACGCTCCAATCCCACTTTCCCCGACCCCAAGCTGCCCCTGTGTCTCCCTTTCTCTTCTGGCTTCAGGAAATCTCCCTGCAGGTCTTTTCTTTCCCCCCCTCTCACCTGCCTACAACACGCCCACATTTCTTCTCTGGCTGATACTGATTAGGAAATCACATCTGCAACAGAAAATGAATCCATCGTGTTACAAGCACCGAATTTCCTATGGTAGATGGAGGAATTCAACAAACAAGAAAATGAAGTCATACTCGAGATTTAAATAGTGACATTTTCTCAGTCACTTTTTTTCATAATTATATATACTGTTTATTTTTAAACTGTGGGGTACAGTTAAGGGTTAGGTATACAAATATGCATTGTGCAGTTACCCTTGTTGATGAGGTGTGTCCCTGTCCCCAGACAGATATTGACTACCGTTAATCTCACCTCCCTGCCCCTTCCTGCCCCCCCGCATAGTTTCCCGCCACCGTCGATCCTTTTCTTATAGTAATATGGTAGTTGTTCAAGGTTCGCTTGTAAGTGAGAACATTGTTTCTGTGAGAGATCACTCAGTATTATAGACTCTAATTCCATCCAGTTTGCTGCGAAATTAATGATTTTGTTCTTTTTTATGGCTGCGTAATATTCTATCGTGTATATGTGCCACATTTTTTTAATCCAGTCCTCTTTTGATGGACAGCTCAGTTGGTTCCACGATCTTGCTATTGTGAGCAATGCTGCCGAAAAACATACGTGTGCAGGTATCTTTTTTATGGGATGATTTGAGTTCTTCTGGGTATATTCCCAGTAGGGGGATTGCGGGGTCGTATGGAAGGTCAATTTTTAGAACTTTTAGGAATCCCCACACTGATTTCCACAGGTGTTTGTTTTTAATAGGACATTAAAAAAAGATACCTAGGTTCATACAGTTATGTGGGAAGCAGGCTTTTGTTTCAAAATATTGAATAAAATACTAATACATATATACTATTATTATGAAAAATCTCGTAAAAGAAAATATTAGCATCTTGTTCATTAATTTTATCACAACTAGTGTTGTTTCTGAAAAGACTACCAGTTTCTTGATCTTCAAGTATTATTATTATCAAGAGTATTAATAAAATAGACACTATATATGTTGCTTATGTAATTTTAGATGACTAAATGACTTCTAAATAATACTCACAGAGGTTAATTATTTTTAAAAGACCCACCTAAATTATCAAGCCTTTAACATATAACATGGATGCACCATATAATTTCAAACTTCCCCAAGTTCTAAAACTGTAGCTTCACAGAGTCCTATAGTTTTCTTACATGCCAAGAAGACCTGCTCTGGTAACCTCATCTCATTCCAGGGACATTTTCTCACTAAAAAAAATACACTTCTATAAAAGATAAACCACAAGAAGAGTGTTCCCCTCCCATTATATATGGAAACCTGTTTCCCTTTTGAAATAGAATCACCCCTTTTTAGGTGGGAAAATAATACATTTTTTAAGACTCAGTTCAGTCAAAAATTTTCAATTTTTACATTTTACTACTTCCCGTTCCCTTTTCCATTAAATGTCCAACCGTATCTCAGAATAGGAATGGCCTCCTGGTATAATTAGAGGTTCCCCGCAAGAGTTTACCAGGCTCCTTGCATTCTGTCCCTAAAGGCCTCAGGGCTCAAAATAGGCAGCCAGATTGATAAACAAAGTCAAAGCACCTGGGCCACCAGCTGCACTTGAGCCAGGACAGCACAGACACTAAAAAAATTGCAAGCTCATATTTGTGCTCACAAAATGCCTCACATTTATAGGGCACTGCATGTGTTTCTTCCGTCAAGCTTCCTAAGAAGCCCAAAATTTAAGCCAAGCAAGTATTTTCATTCTCATTTCCCCATTAGGAAACGTAGGCTCAGAGAGATCAAGAGATCTTCCTACTGTTCCTGGCAGTATCAAGGCCTGAATCTCATCTCTAATTTCAAGGGTAAATTATACCACTGAGCTGGGTACCTTCTATGAAGAAATTAGTAGGTATGACACACAGCTCTTTCTCTCTCTGGGTAATGGTAGTGCACTCTACAGAAGATGGGTCCATGGGACGGTAATGATTAAGTTAGCACTGAAATTATAAAACTGCTAGAAGGAGCCTAGGAGAAAAGAAATGCTAAGAATCGATGTGAAATTCTGAATGTCTGTTATTAAGTATCTACTCAAGACACGACTGTTGCGTCTTTCTGATAAATGGGTCTTTTGTGACTATAAAATGTGCTGCCACTCCACCTCTAGCCCTTCTTATTGTCATCCATTCACTCTTAAATATACATGGTCCAATAGTAATAGAGTCATACCAGACTTCTTATCATTTTTGATAACACAGCTCATTTTCCATGCTGTTCACTTTAAGTTTGTTGTGTTATTATATGTCATTGTTTGTTTGTTTGAATTTATTTCATTTTATAATGTGGGGTACCAATGAGTGTTAATTATGTACGTGGTCATCATACAGGTAAAGTGTGGGTACCCATATTGATTTATGTGCCACCCCACCACTATAGTGTCCCACTACTGCCAATCCCTTTCTTAAGCTATTATGCTCAATGTTCGGGGTCCTTATGTGTGGTACTCAGATCTTTGTTTCAGTGATAAATCACCAAGTATTATAACCCTATTTCCATCCATGTTCTTATATTTCAAATGTGTCTTTTCAATAATAAGTATTGGATATTATTTTGATACACTGTCTAATTTGGCTATCTCTGTCTTTTAATTAGAGCATTTAACCATTTACATTTAATGTAACTACTAATATAATTGGGCTTACGTATGCCTTTTTTCTATTTGTTTCCTATTTTTCCTATTAGTTTTCTTTTCTTGTTTATTTCTTGATTTCTTTTGAATTCAATATTTCATTTTGCATTATAGTTTTCTATTTGTTTTTAGTTATATAATGTGTAGCATTCTTTAGGTAGTTTCAGTAATTATTGTAATATGCATCCTTAATTTGTCACAGTGTACCTTGAATTACTAGTATACAACTTTATAGATCATTTGACAATCCTACAATAAATATGGTTCCATTTGCCTCAGTTCACCTTTTGTGATGTTCGTCTTATACATTTTACTTCTACGTAAGATATAAACCTTATTATACAACACAAACTTATTTTTTATTTATTTATTTTTATAAACTTATTTTTATGTATTTATTTTATTATGCCATACAAATCTTATTATAATACAAACATTAATCGATACATTTTTTAAGTACTTTTAAAATTTTTTTTGTTTTCCATATTTATCTTTTTCAGTGTACTTTATTCCTTTTTCCAGATCTGACTTCCATCTGGGACTCTTTCCTTGCAACCCAAAGAAAATTTTTTGGCATTACTTTCAGAATGGAACTGCTAATGGATTCATTCAGCTTTTGTATGTCTGAAGAAAGTTTTAAGTTAACCTTCATTTTTGAAGAATATGTTTAC
Source organism: Carlito syrichta (assembly GCF_000164805.1). Classification (NCBI taxonomy): domain Eukaryota; kingdom Metazoa; phylum Chordata; class Mammalia; order Primates; family Tarsiidae; genus Carlito; species Carlito syrichta. Next base: position 312,611 of record NW_007260312.1, read on the forward strand.
TGAGTATAGAGTTCTAGGTTCTTAGTGGGGTTTTCTGGCTTCTGGGAGGTGTGTGTGTGTGTGTGTGTGTGTGCGTGTGTGTGTTTACAAGCTACCCTCATTCTTATCTTTGTTCATTTAAATTTATGGTGTCATTTTCCTCTGATTGCTTTTACAATTTTTGTTGTTGTTATCTTGGGTTTTCAGCAGGGCCACTCTGATGTGTCTCTGTCTGGATTCTTTGTATTTACCCTGCTTGTGATTCACTGGGACTCCTGAATCTGTGAAGTGATGTTTTTAGTCAATTTGAAAAATTCTTGACCGTTATTTCTCAGACTTTTTTTGTGTGTCCCATCTTCACTCTCATCTCTCTTTCTGAAATTTCCGTTTTGTTATATAAAAGACCATTTGATGTTGTCTTACAGGTCTGATGCTTTCTTTATTTTTATTTTTACATTTCCATTTAAATGATTTTTATGGACATGTTTGTTTGTTTTAGTTCACAAATTCTTTTTTTCACTGTTTAATCTGCTGTTAAGTTCATTAAGTATTTTTTTTTTCATTTTGGACTTTTCAGTTCTAAAATTTATATTTGTTTCCTTTTTTAAAAAAATGTCCTGTCCTCTGTTGATGTCCTTCATCTTTTTATCCATTTTGTCTACCTTTCCCTTTAAATTTCAAAACAATTTATGGTAGTTATTTTTGAGTTTTTGTTTTTGTTTTTGTTTTTTAACTAATTCCAACATCTCTAGGTGTGCTTGTATTTTTTTTCTTTTCATTATGAACCGTATTTTCCTGTTTCTTTGCATGTCTCTTAGTTTTTATTGTTTGTCGAGCATTGTACATGAAGGAACAGTTAAGTATGAAAAAGGTGCTGTTTCTCCATGGAAAATGCTCCCCTTTGTTTTCTGTCTAGGGTGAGGAGCAGATCTCTTCAATTTATCAAGGAATTGAACAGGGTTAGGGCTGGTTTTCCTTTAGTTGGGCCTTTAGTTGGTTTTAGTTCATTCCTAGTTTCAAGTGTTCCAAGGGTGGGTGGAATCAAGTGTGTCCTTCCAAGGGGCTTGGGATTTAAGTACCTTGTGAAATCTCTCTACTTTCTAAACCAGCTCCCAGGTTCCCATGCAACTGCTTAAAGCCCTGTGTCTGTGTTTGCATCACCACCAAATCGCTATCTGCCTTGACACCACAGTCACAGCCATTAAAAGTTCCACGGAATTCATAGCTCTTTGGTGGCTTTAAATAAAATACACTTCTTGATCATTTACTTAGTGCTTTCTCGTTTTTATGTCAAGAGTAGTGATCTCTTGTAACCTCCTACATTCCAACTGGAACCAATAGTGCGAAATGTGAAAGACATTTAGCCAGGCCTACGGTGAACGCAAAGGCTTTACAACTTTTAGGCAGGCACTGTTTGGATAAGAATGTAAAATTTTCCTTTTAAATTGATTGATTTGACTTGGAGAAAAAGAAATCTAAAGTACACATAAGGAATATCTTGCATGATGTTATCAAAAGAGATCATCTACTCTCTTCTTAAAATTATACAGAGAGAAAAATTCCCTTTGGTGTTGGGTCTTCCAGATACTGCATCCTGGCTTTGAAACAAAGATGAATATGGCGGCCATTGGAGATCTTTTTCGGTCTCGCGGTTCCAGAGTTGATGAATATTGTGTTTCATCCAAATTCCTGCTAAATGGTAAATGAGTGCAAAGAGAAAGATGTCAGGAGAGGCAGAACAGGAAAATGAAAGATGAAGAGAATTAGCAATTTTATTTAAACAGAGGAATATTATACACTATAGGATAAATAGTATCATAATACATATTTATTGAATAGTTACCATATACAGAGAATGGTTTATGTTTTTACAAGCATTACCTTTATTTTACAGAACAAGAAATGAGAGTTCAAATAAATTAAGTGACATGCCCAAAGATACATAGATGGGAAGGGAATGAATAAGAATTTGAATGGAAGCTTGTCTGATACCAAAGTGTATGCGGTTTACCACCATTTTGTACTTCTTTTCCCAAACCTTAGAAAATCCTTGTAGATATCCTTAACTCTAGCACTTGCAATCAATGGTTTCACTATAGAAGGCAATGTTGTATATGATATCATTTCAATAGAATCAAATGTCACAGCTGATACCTGGTTTATATTAAACTTATATGTATGTCAGCTCTATAATGTTGCTTTTTTATGTTTTTTTTTTTGGGTTTTTTTGAGTTGGAGTCTCACTCTGTCACCCAGACTGGAGTGCAATGGCCGCTCCCGGCCACCGCAGCCTCGACCTGCTGGGCTCCAACGATCCTTCCACCTCAGCCTTCCAAGTAGCTGGAACTACAGACGCGCACTACCACGCCCGGCTAATTTTTTATTTGTTGTAGAGATGAGGTCTTGTCAAGTTGCTCAGGCGGGTCTCGAACCCGTGGGCTCAGGCAATCCACTCACCTCGGCCTCCCAAAGTGCTGGGATTACAGGCTGAGCCACCAAGCCCGGCCCTTTTTTATGTTTTATAAAAACTATATTCCTGTCTAGAACTTAAGCAGTTTGTCTCGTTTATTTTTCATTAACATCTAAACTTTTAAAAGGACGTGTTATTTGTGATGTTCAGAGCTTTACGAAGAAAATATATCTTAGAAATGAATTTTACCTGCACATGGAGGAGAACAAAAGGACCAGAAAAAAAATAGAGTTCAGAGTCTAAACATAACACACACACCCCAGAAAAATCCCTTAAGAAATCCAACTTTTATGTTAATAATACTAAGGACTTGAGGACACGGGCAGGCAACTCAGGTAAGAAAACCACTTTTTCTCTCCTTGTCTTTCACCCACATCCGTGTATGCACAATAATTCATTTGCATCTCACCCTCTTTGAATTTCATTTTTCCCCTCTGCATGGTAACAATATTTCTTCAGTCTGATATGTTTTTCTTTCTTATCCACTCTTCATCTCAAATTCATTATTCTTTTCATGACTTTGAATTTTCCCAGGCCATCCCTAAGTCATCCTCACTTTTTGTTTAGACCCTTGCTCTTCGAGGTGTCCATCCATCCTTAACCACGTTTGGCAACATGCAACTTTTGGATCAACCACGACGTAATAACCTCACATGCTATGAAAGCTGTGCAGGAGATCAGATAAACTAGAGCAAGAAAGAAACAGATGTGTAGAAATCTAGGAGGCGGCATAACCCTTGGGAACATAAATCTTTCATGTGCCAATCTGTTACTCATAGCAAGTTCTCACAGCCTGCAAATTATTGTCAATAATTTTACTTTATTTGCCTTGGAGATCACACTTTCTTAATTGTTCAGATATGATTTATTCAGGCTGATCATAATTCCTGTCTGATTCCAATAAAAGAAGAACTATTAAGTCCGATGAGTCAAATTAGTCACTATCATTTTTTTTCTATCATCAAAGTCAAATCCTGGATAAAAGGGTAGGGGATATAGAAACAAAGTACCAGCTTGAGCAGAGTGGAGGAAAAAAGGACACATCTTTGCTATAAATACTGATAATTAAATCATTTCTTCAAATCAATTATTAGCACCTTTTCCTTTCTTTCTTTTTCTCTCTTTCTCTCTCTCTCCCTCCCTCCCTCCTTGTTTCTTTCTTCCTTCCTTCCTTCTTTCCTTTCTTTCTTGAATTAGAATCTCACTCTCATCACCCAGGCTGGAGTGCAGCAGCACACTCCCGGCCACCGCAGCCTCGACCTGCTGAGCTTAGGGGCTCCTTCTGCCTCCGTCTTCCAAGTAGCTGGAACTACAGACGCACACCACCATGCCCAGCTTCCTCTTCCTTTCTTTGAACAAATGAACCTCCTCCAAACCGACTATACTGACATCACAGACTTTCTTAGCAAAGAGGCAGTGGAATAAGGCAATCAAGATGAGCACTTGCGTAAATATGAGTGTATACATCTGAGTAGGGAAAGATGAAATTGTTTGTTCTCTATTTCAATATGGTAGTTTTAAGTGCAAAGATAAGGAACACATTACCCTGAAGCCCAAAGTAACACGTAACACAACCCAGGTGCGTCTTGAGAGGGCAGGTGATTAAAAGACAAGGACAGTTTTTTATGAGATCTGGCAAGTGTGTTATTAATGTAAGAGTGCAAACCAACATCTATAATTGCTTCTGAAAAGGACAGGTAGCAACAAAGTACAGTTCGTTAACTGTCGACAAAGATCTGCTGAAAGAGGCCTTTAACACCATAAGGCCCATGAAAAGCAAAGTAGATGTTAAGATCAGCATGTTAGAACACAGCAAGTGCTTTGCTGGAACGTCAGACCATCTTAGCCTTGTCTGAAAGTTTGCCCAGTTAAACACTCCTGATTTGTAACCTAAATCAACCGCTTCAGATAAATGTCCAGCGTCAAAAGTCCACATAATTGAATTTTTTTAAAACTGAGGTCACTGAATATTTGCAATCAAGTACCAGTTGCCCATAATACAAAAGTAATCGAGTAACAGAAAGGGAGAAATAACTAAAAAGTCAAAACAGTCATCACATACTTCATCTTCGAAAGCTCTGAAGTGATCTTACAAAGGAAACCACTCAGCATCTGTTTACTATTTTTTAAACATCCTTTCAACAGATTTCTGGAATATATCTTCAGGGCCCACATGTGAAATGGGACAATTCAACTTCAAACAGAAAGAAAAGTCATATGATAGCCAATGGCCAGTCAGGAATAGAAAAAAGCGAGAAAAGTCATTAAGAGAACACGAAGAACAAAACATGGGAGTAAAAATCTATTCGGCTAAAGCTGCCAACTCCACTATATCACTAACCTTGACTTTTTGTACTTGTTGCCATTTTAACACATTGAGTTGCATTCACCCTAACTTGCAGGTAATGGCAATAGGATAAATTTAAGGCAGCAAATTTAGAAAGAAGAAAACTAGAGATGCCAGGGTAGGCTTTTGGATGTTTCTGGATCTCAGAAGGGGGAGAAATGAGACACTACAAAAGAGAAAGATGGTTCGTGAACAGTAGGTTGACATTACTAAAGGCTATCACTCATTTTCCTTTTTATATCTAGGACACTTGACACTTGGTATTCCGATAGCTTCTAATAATCCCTAAAAGATCCATTCTTCTCAGAATAGGCTCAAGTCCTGTCAAAATCAGCTCAGTTGTCAATGAGAGAGTTTTCATATATTCCTATGCATCTATGTGGTTGAAGGTCTATAGAAAATAAACATATGGGCCATGCTTTTGTTAAGCTCTGGTCCCCTCTACAATCTGGAGGAGGTGGATCTCTCTTCTCTCTCTCTCTTCAATCTACTTTCTAAATAAACTGTTTTTCCAAATCTAAAAGAAAATTAAAATAAAACAAACACATGAATTTTACAGATTAGAAATTGGCACACATTGTGGTGATTTCTAAAAGAACTAGAAATTGACCTTCCATACTATCCAGAAATCTCCCTCCTGGGAATACATCCAGAGGAAAATAAATCGTTCTACAAAAAGGATACCTGAACAACGCATGTTCACCGCCCTGCTATTCCCAATAGCAAAAACATGGAACCAACCCTACTGCCCATCAAAAGTGGACTAGATAAAGAAAATGTGGTGCATATATACATGACAGAGTATTACACAGCCACAAAGAAGGACAAAATCATGGGCTTCACAGTAAATTGGGTAGAGTTGGAGACCCTCATATTTAGTGATCAATCACAGAAGCAAGGAACTAACGCCACACATTCTCACTCATAAGTGGGACCAACATTAATCCCAATAGCACAAGGGAAGAATCGGCAGTTAGGGACGCAGCCAGGTTAAGGAGAGTTACATAACAACACTAAGGACCTGGTCCTGAACCAGGGAAAATGAGGACAGGTTTGAGGTCCAAACTTCACCAGTACGTTGACTACTTCTATACCTAATCCTGACTTGCACCTCGCATCTCTATAATAAAATAAAGTTATTTTTTTTAAAAAAAGAATATTGCCATACACTGACACGGTGGTGGCATCATAACGTTAGTGTAGACATATTGCTTGAGTTTTCTATGTGATGACACTTGCTGTTAAACTTCTTTTAACATCACGATACCGATTTAAAACCAATGCATACTGAGCATCATTTGTTATGAGAAACCACAAGAGCACAACACTTCACACCCTCCAAGTGGACAACAATGATGATTACACTTTTAAACGGAAAATAAGTGGTGGCGGGATCATGAATAAATTGGAACCCTTATGCACCGCTGGTGGGAATTTAAAATAGTGCAGCCACTGTGGAATTTTAGCAGTTCCTCAAAAAGTTAAACACAGAGTTACCATATGACCCAGCAATTCCTCTCCTAAATATATACCCAAGAGAACTGAAAACATATGTTTACACAAAAACTCATACACAAATGTTCATAGCAGCATTACCCATAATAGTAAAAAGTGAAAACAACTCAAACGCCCATCAACGGAAGAATGGATCAAGAAAGTGTGGTACATGCAGTGAAATAACATTCAGTCAAAAAACTAAAGAAATGCCGCTATGATTCACATAAACCTGGAAGATATTTTGCTAATTGGAAATAAGCCAGACCCAAGAGGCTCATATTATGCTAAATATTATATTATTCCAATTATATAAAATATCCAGATTATGCACATACATAGAGATAAAAAGCTGACTTATGCTTGCCAGGGGATGGATAATTGGGGAACTGGGTATAGAGTTTATTTGGGAGGTGATAGAAATATTCTGTAATTAGCAGCGATGATCGTACAATGTTGTGAACAGATGAAAACCATGGAGGGTGCACTTTAGAATGATTAAAGTGGTGAGTTTTATGTCATGCAAATTTTACTAAAAAAGAAAAAACTGATATATGTACATTTTGTTGCCATGCTATTGTTTTCTAAATCTGTTGTGTAAAGCCACCACGAGCGATTAAGTGCATTCAAAAAGTGAATAAATGTTCAGCTCTCTGATTAAGCCAACAGAATTTCTTCTTCTGAAAACTTTGTAATGCTCTCATTCTCAAATGAATACTTTCTACTCCCTATACCCTTATAAGATATTTAAAGAAATGTAAGACTTTAATTCTGAACATTTTTACTTTCCTGATAATATTCTGCCATGACTCTAAGATTATTTTTAGCAGAGGGCAAACCCTTCCTCTAATGTTACATATCATATTAGAAAACAGAGATTAAAAATGCAAAAATTACATCCCATTTTCATGTAAGTCTAGCAAAGTTGGTCAATATCATCCCTTTTATACAATATTAAAGAAAAGCAACTCTGGCTAAGTGAGTATTTACTAAGTGGGACCCTCCAACTTCCTTCTTTAAATAGGCACCATGTTTCCTTGGCCTTTAAAAAAAATTTTTAAGGATTTTTTAATTGGACTTTCTAAAATCTTACTAAGGCAAAGAATTAAACATTAAAGACAGGGCTCAGAGTCGGTAAGCCCAGCACTTTGGGAGGCCGAAATGAGTGGATTGCCTGAGTCTGTGGGTTCGAGACCAGCCTGGGCAACTTGGTGAGACCTCGACACTACAATAAATTTTTATAAAAATAACTGGGTGTGGTAGCTCCTGCCTATAGTTCCGACTACTTGGAAGGCTGGGGCAGAAGGATCGCCAGAGCCCAGCAGGTTGACGCTGGGGTGGCCGTGAGCGTGCCACTGCACTCCAACCTGGGCAGTAGAGTGAGACTCCAATTATCTTAGGGTTCATGTATATAGTACTTTGCTAACAGTTTAACTTTGGGAAAACAATCATGGAGATTACTCAGCAATTCAATAACAAAGGCAAAACATGCCCCTAGTTTTGAAAGTCATTGACCCATAGAATTATTCATTTTTCTTTTTTTTTTTGAGTTGGAGTCTCGCTCTATCGCCCAGACCGGAGTGCCGGGGCCGCTCCCGGCCACCCAGCCTCGACCCGCTGGGCTCCGGCCATCCTTCCGCCTCTGGCTTCCGAGTAGCTGGAACCACAGGCACGCGCTACCCCGCCCGGCTGATTTTTTTGATTTATTGTAGAGATGAGGTCTGGCCAAGTTGCCCAAAATCCAGTGCTATATTTGCGGGCCCATCTCATGTCTTCTGTGCCTTCAGAATCATCAAGCTAAGTAACAAGGCACGATGTTCCAACTGTTAGCAACGAACCTGCCTCTATTCATCCCCCCGCATAATGGGAGTGCATCGGGCCTCTCAACACCGAAGTACTGTCCGTGTTTGCCATAACCACGAAAACCAGAACTGCTCTGAATTCAAGTGGCAACAAAGTGACGGAAAAGTTATCTTGCCTCTGTGACTCTGAAGGGTCTGGACAGAAGAAAACAGAGGCTGAGGGAGGGAGCCCGCCCTAGGCAAGGTGCTTTTTTGACTTTGCAAAGGAAGAATCTGCTCTGCCCAGCAAGACTCGCCGCTCCACTCATCATCCACCTTGATGCAATTATAACGGAGATGGAGAGAAGAGGAGGTGGCACCTTTGCATTGACAAAGCCTGAGAAAGAGAAGAGAGGAGAAGCAGGGTGGAGAAGAAAAGGAGGGAGAAAGAAAAAGGAAGTGTAAAAGATCTAAAAATCAACCTCCCATCCTACCCCGCACTCCCCCTCCTGGGTACATGCCCGGAGGAACCCAAGTCATTCTACCAAAAAGATACCTGCACACGTATGTTTATCACAGCATTGTTCGCAGTAGCAAGAGCATGGAACCAACCGTGCTGCACATCGAAAGAGGACTGAATTTTTTAAAATGTGAGACATATACAAGATGGAATATTACGCCGCCATAAAGAAGAACAAAATCATGAACTTCACTGCAACCTGGTTGGACTTAGAGACTATAATACTGAGTGATCTACTGTAGAAACAAAGAACAGAGTACCATATGTTCTCACTCATAAGCGGACCTTGAACAATTATAATACTACAAGAAAGGGATTGACATTAGTGGGAAACTGTCGGGGCAGGTGGGATTGGCAGTTGAGGGAAACTACCAGGGGAGGGGGGCACACCTCATCAACAAGGGTACCTGTGTAATGAACGTTTGTATATGTAGCCCTGAATCGTACCCCACATCTTTCAAATAAAAAAAAACTAAAAGAGAATCAAAAAATAATAATAATAACAGAGCAACAACAAAAAAGAAAAAGAAAAAGGAAGTGGATGGAAGAGAGAGCCCCTACTAGAATTCAATGGGTTTGGGGACCATTTTTCCTCATCAGAGTTACCCCTTCAACCCCAGCGAAGTGTCTATAGGATACGATTCTTGGTTTGATCCACCCAACATTTCTTCCTCTCCTTTTAGCATCAGGGAACTCACTCCATTCCTTTTCTGGGAAAACTGATTCTGCCTCGTGTCCTGTGATTCTGGTGGAGGTGTCAGGCATACTTAGTCACCTTCTTCACCCTCATAAAATAAAAATAAACTCACTCCTCTGCTAACAAACACATATGTTGAGGTGGGCACACAAGCCGAGACCGGCTAATTAGGTATTCTCGGGAGAGTTTTAAACCCACAGAGGGTGCCCACAGGGCAGAAGGCAGTACCCAGAGATTTTGGCCTCAAGTTGCTCAGGTTGGAGACCTACAGTTTCCCAGCTGTTGTCTCTGTTAAGGCTTATCTTTACCAAATTTTTTTAAATTATCTAAACAACCCACTGCATCTCCAGTACATGCATTTTCCCTTAGTTTAGTCTGTTTCTTTTGCTCAGAGCAAAAAACCCTAACTGATGCGGAAGAACTCATGTTCAGAGTACTTTGCGACCAATAGAACTTGAGCAATCACAATCTTTTCTTCACAACTACAAAACGCAGGGTTGAACTTGGAGATGGCTCCTTCCAGCTCAAAAAACCCATAATTTTATGCACACAAAAGGTAATTACTTGCGTGGGAAAGTAGGAGTGCAGGGTTTGGCAAAGACTTGTTCTGCCAATATGGCTTTCAAAGTTCTTGGAGGAACTTTGGCGAAAGAACCGTGGGGCACTTTGGCCCACCACCTCTGAGAGGACTCAGCAACCAGAGGACCTGCCTACCAAAAGATTCTGCCCAAGACAGATTTGCCCACAGGATCTGCTACCACAGGCCAAGCCCACATCCACACTGGTAGGGGTGGTTTCCCATGGGTGGCTGCTGCCTGGAACTTTGTGCTGGGGTCCTGCCAACCGCTGCCATTTCTAGAAAGGTGCCAGCTTGTCATGACCTTATGGCTCTGAGGCATGCAGCTCTTAACTCTGAGGGAGAAAAGTGATGGTTAATTCTGGCATATATATATATAAGTATAGGCACATATATACACATACATATATAAATGTGCATATATATTCATATATGCATACATATATGGGTATATTGAGTCAGGGTCTCGCTTTGTCCCCTAGGCTAGAATGCAGTGGCACAATCACGGTTCATCACAGACTTGACCTTCAGGGTTCAGGCTATCCTCCAGCTTCAGCCACCTGAGTATCTGGGGCTACAGGTGCATGCCGCCATGTCCAGCTAATTTTGTTGTTGTTGTTTTGTAGAGACAAGGTCTCACTATGTTGCCCAAGCTGGTCTCAGACTCCAGGACTCAAGCAATCCTCCCCTCTAAGTCTCCCAAAGTGCTGAGATTGCAAGTGTGAGCCACTATGCCTGGCATACTTGAAGGAGAGACGAGATCGTCAGCTCTGGCATATATTTTTGGAAGAAAACAAACAGAAAGTCCCTGCCAGTAAACTTCATAGTTTCACTCCTAGAAGGTGTGTGCAGGGGAAAACAAAAGGATGTGTAAACAATCTCTCTAGGATTCCAAGAAGTTTGTGCCCAGGTGTGACTGAGCTCTCTTCATGGCGTGAGCCCACAGGACAGTCATGCCACGGTCATGTCTGAGAAAATCCAGGAAAGGTGGAAGTGGTCGCACTTCTAAAGAAGACCCTGGCAGGATAAAAGTAAGACTTTCCCAGCAACAATAAGACAGTGTGCCTCAACAAGCAGTGTTCATTCCAAGGAACTCTTTTTAACTTCTGCAAAATCTGTAACAAAATGAAAATAAACGAAGCCATAATCCAGGGTATCATCTTACATTCTGCTGACCTTGTGGTTGGAGAAACCCTGCCGAATGAAATAAACGTTATCAAAACTAAGACTTCCCAAGCTAAATGATACCTCCAGGAAGTAGGACGCAAGGTCAGAACGTAGCTACAGGTTGGAAATTTCTCCTGTACATTTTTTTCTTCTGTTATTAAATCACAGGAAAATCAGTTACTCCTCAATGATACCCAAGTTGGTACTCTCCATGAACAAAAGTCTCATTTACACACCAAAGAAATAATATTATTAGCATTGTTTCTGAGTAAATGGTAATGTGTTAACATGTGGGGCAGGAAGATGGCCCTACTTGAAGCTTGTCGATGACTATTAGATCAAGTGGAGAAAACTAGATCAAGTGTACACTGAGAGGCCCAAGAAATGAATAAACGGCAAACTGTAAAGAAAAGTAAAGTGGACAGATTGCTATCTCCTCTTTATTCTCAGTAACTGAAAATAACTCATTCCCTCATCTCCTCCAGAACCCTTACCTATGAGGCAGCTCACCTATGAGTGCTTTCATGATCACCTTGTATGAAGAGGCAACAGTCCCACTGCACATCCCTTTGCAGAGACAAGGTCTCACTATGTTGCCCAAGCTGGTCTCAGACTCCTGGACTCAAGCAATCCTTCCCCCACATCTCCCAAAGAGCTGAGATTGTAAGTGTGAGCCACCATGCCCGGCATACTTGAAGGAGAGACGAGATTGTCAGCTCTGGCATATATTTTTGGAAGAAAACAAGCAGGCCGTCCCACCCAAGACATCATTCCCTGATATTTTTTTTCGACAGGCACCTAACATCATTTGACATACGATATATTTACTTGCTATCTGTTTACTGTCTGTTTCTTCTAAAGAATACAAAATCTATGAGGTCTTCTTTGTTCCTGTGTCTTCATGTCCTTGAGTATCCCTGGATCATAGTCAATATTCATACATATGTGAATAAACAGTTCAAAAATAAATATCTTTCCTTCATGTCTTCTCTTCAGTCTCCTAGGGACAAAAGTGAACACGAGATGTCATTGTTATAGTCACTATTTTTTTTTCTAAAGATATTCTCAAGCGCCAAGATGAAAGTTAAACCCTTACCTTAAAAGGCAAGCCTACAATATTCATATAAATATTTATCCTTTATCGATCACAAATTTATTCTTTGTCCTCTTTCTCCATATATTACCCAAGCATACCTCAAACACTGTTTCCAAGATACCCTCACTAATTCTCTTAAATTCCTTAAACAGAGTAATAACATGGGCTTTGTCTTTAAAATCATTAAGTTGTCCCACACTCCATGTAGCCTATGCAAGCTAAGCAAACGAATTCCTAAAAATTACTCGATGAGCATATTTTACTATACATTCCCTGATCTATAGGACAGTATGAACTCCTCCCAGGTCAATATCGCATCTGACTTCTTCTCACCATCTAATCCAGCCATTCCTGGGCTGCACCTCTTTCGGAAATTTCCTTTAATGCTCTCATGTGCATTCCTCACAAAACTCCACAGTGTCCCAGGTCCCCTCCCCGCCTCTCCAAGACCACAGCAGCACAGACAACAAACACATAAGTAGCCTATACTTTAAATATAAAGCTTCACCGGGTTCGGTGGCTCAGCCTGTCATCCCAGCACTTTGGGAAGCCGAGGCAAGTGGATTGCCTGAGCCCATGGGTTCAAGACCAGTCCAGGCAACTTGGCAAGACCTTGACTCTACAATCAATCAAAAATTAGCCAAGTGTGGTAGCTTGCACCTGTAGTTCCATCTACTTGGAAAACTGGGGTGGAAGGATGGCTGGAGCCCAGCAGATTGATGCTGGGGTGGCCGTGAGCATGCCACTGCACTCCAGCCTGGGCGATGGAGTGAGACTCCCACTCAAAAAAATAGATAGATAGATAGATAGATATACACACATACACACACACACACACACACACACACACACACACAAAGTTTATTTATGATTGTAAATCCTGCAAGTCCCCTGCAAATGAATGAATTCCATTCCAAGAGCGCTTTTGTAAGTATAGTGCATTCACAAATCCGATGATGTCAGCCCAGGTACTCAAACTAACGACTACATAGTACTATTATGTCATAGGTTTATAATACTGTTCACACAAAAAATACATAACAAACAAAGACAAAAAAATGAAAACATTTTTGATCTCACAGTACAATGCCTTGAAAAGTGCAGTGGTGCAGTGCACTACATCAGCTGGCGTTCAGGGACTGGCATCGCATAGACAGGCAAGAAGAGTGGACTGACCAGTGGGAGAGGAGGCAGGAGATGGCAGAGCTGAGGGATCGTCAGCAACAGGAGATGGAGGGCCAGCTGTACTTTCATGCAGGCCGGACGTTGATGGCGCAGGTCTGGCTCCTTGCTGGATTCTGTTCTATCTACCTTCTTGAAACTCTGGGTAGTAAGTAGCACCAGGCTGCATTCTGAATGGTGCTGCCAGCTTTGTGGACCCTTCTGCACTCAGGGTGCTTTGAAAACGATCAGTGCCTCCTCAACTAACACAAATGCGTGTCTGCGTCTTTGAAAGTTTGCAACTTGAAGGTTCGTATATAGGGGAGTGACTGCATGGATATGTCCTTATAACTGTAATGGCAACCTTCTTCGCTATGCTAGTTTTGGAATGTATTGTTTCAACTGGCTCCTCTACTTATTTGGCCCCCAAAAAAGATTCTACTTGAACTTTCTACAGCATGTCAGATTTCCTCTAGACCATGCTCTGTGTGTGTGTGTGTGTGTGTGTGTGTGTGTGTGTGTGTGTGTATACACTAACAAATTTTTTTTTCTCTTTTAATTTTTATTTTGAAATTGTGTGGTACATTTCAGGGTTAGGTATACAAATGTACCTTAGCTTCAATCTTTTCTTTCTTTCAATCTTTCTGATGTCGATATGATATGCCAACTTATCTTCCAATCTTGAAGAAGGTCTCTAAAATTTGTATGCCTATGTATACCCAGGTGATGAATGACTTCAATGACGATTTTTTTAATGACTTTTTTACATAATTAAGTGTGGACTTTAATTTTCTTTTTCTTTTTTTTTTTTTTGAGTAGGAGTCTCACTGTGTCACCCAGGCTGGAGTGCAGTGGCACGTTCATGGCCACCCAAGGCTTGGCCTGCTGGGCTCCAGGAATCCTTCCACCTCAGCCTTCCAAGTAGCCAGAACTACAAGCATGTGCCACCATGCTTGGCTAATTTTTTATTTATTGTAGAGACAAGGACTTGCCAAGTTGCCCGGGCTGGTCCCCACAGGCTCAGGCAATGCACTTGCCTTGGCCTCCCACAGTGCTGGGATGACAGGATGAGCCACTGAGCCCAGCCAATTTTCATTTTAATTGTAACAATGAAGATTTATCCCATGGTATTCAGAGACATGCCAGTCCTGAATCAGTTTCTCCTCTTAATTCTTAAAATATTTATGCAGTACACATTGTGTATATGGGGCATGGCAAAATACCCATTTCTTGTACATGAAAATGTGTCAGTCAGGTTCGGTGGCTCAGTCTGTAATCCCACGCCTTTGGGAGGCTGAGGTGAGTGGATTGCCTGAGCCCGCGGGTTCGAGACCTGACTGGGCAATCTGGCTAGACCTCATCTCTACAATAAATCAAAAAATTGTCGGGCATGGTAGCATGTGCCTGTAGTTCCAGTTACTCGGAAGGCTGAGGCAGAAGGATTGCCAGAGCCCAGCAGGTCGAGGCTGCGGTGGCCGGGAGCGTGCCACTGCCCTCCAGCCTGAGGGACAGAGTGAGACTCAACTCAAAAAAAAAAAGAAAATGTATGTGTCTATCTTTGTAACTGTGAATTTAAGAAATATCATTGTCCTTGGTGACTTATTAATTTCTCTCTTTGGAAATGAATAAAGAATGGAGGTTTGGGTATGTGTAGCTCTTGTGACATTAAAATATATTCAAAGTGTCCCTTTGCTGTGGCTGAGAGGTAGACGCTTAGGTGTACCACAGAAATTCAAACAAAATGGGTGTAATTGGTATGAATCCTTAGTTATCATTCAATAGCCTATTTCTTTTCCAGTTCATAAAGTCTAGAAATGTATTTTTCCAGCCTTTTTTTGCGGTTCAGGAGACCATGAGCCATAATTCTGGAAAACGCTATGTAAAGAAAATCTGAATTGCTTCTGGAAACTATTTCAGCCTCCAACAGAGAGCCATACATGTGAAGTGATCCCATTTGCCCTTCTTCCCTCTCTTTCTGCTTTGGGTACCATCACATTGGGACCAAGGCCACAAGCTGCCACAGCCCTCGGTGGCCAAAGACCAAGGCTGATGTCTTGATAAGGGTTGGAAGTGCCTGAATTCCTTGCCAACATCACGGAGCCAGTGAACGATCCCCTTACCACCTACTTCTGGGCTTCCTATTCGTCAAGTTAAATAACCTAATGGCTTAAGACATCCTTGGTTTTCTGTTACCTGCCGTCAAAAGCAGTCTTTTTGATTAATAATCCATCCCTTTTCAGCATGAATCTCCAACAGAAATTACTTTCCCACCAAAGAGGATGAATTACAAACCCTGCTTCTGTATAGTGAAGTAGAGAAAGCAGACAGCAGAAAATATATTGACAGAGATTTTTTTTAAATGTTCAGTGAACTGTCAGGTCAGGCAAATACACAAGACTGTTGTATCCGGTTACACAGTCAGAGCATATAGGGGAAGCAAAGTGCCTATATAAACTAACTGACAAAGGCTATAATTTGATCAAGCTCATAAAGTTGGAATAAGTGGCTGAAATTGAAAAGGACAATACAAAGATTTCCATGGAACTCCAAGGCAAAGAGCAGTAGAACTGGGACAATACAAAAAAAAAAATAGAATCTCAACACAAAAAACATGAGTCCCAACTGATTAGAGCAGGTAGATCTAATTAGAACTGTCTTGATCTCTCTAGCTAAGAGTTATCTTCAGTCTTTTACAATAACATTGGTCTGTGGCACAGTATTCCTTTTTTAAAAAAAATTCTGTGTTAAACTTAATTTATAACCAAACAGGTATCACTTAGTTTTAATGTTTAGGCCTATAAAATAAATCCCTTAACTAATTCCAAGTTCAAGGAGCACTGGTTATGGTTACATATAAGTATCTGAAGAGATTGGATTCTACCTAAGAGAAATCGCCCTAATTTTGCAGCATGTGGTAAAAATCTTCTCTCTCACTCTCCTCAAATTCTATGTCTGGATACAGCTATTTCGTTTATATATGTTCACCCTCAGACTATCTCTACCTGAACCAAGAAGCAGGGTGCCGATAACCAGCTGGGTGTTTCATAAACTGTACATAAGATAAGATGAGAGCTACTGCACTCAGCACACAAAACTATAATTCCAGTTCTTCGCCACTGGATTCAGAAAACAAGGTTTCATTTTGGAAACATCCCACATGATACAGGAAGAACTGCTAGCATTTAAGGATCTAACCTGTTGTATATTCGGCTCCTTAGTGTATTAAAGACTTTGTGGATTCTGGAGATTGTAAAATGAAGCTAACTAACTGTTGTGAGATGTACCCTTGTGTCCCAAATATTCCCTCCCTCAGACCTTGAGTCTCCAAATGGCAAACTCCAGCACATGGAGTTTTTGGTTGCACACTGGAGATCACTGGAAAGACCCAAAAGGGTCTTGTCTAGGAAAATGTATTATTGCTGTTTTTCCAACTAACTGCCTCGAGGCTATTCCTCTTCCTGGGCATAAAGGGCAATTTATCACATGTACCAGCCCAGGCCTGTCATAGAGAAGGAAGAATCGTGACAAAATTTCTTCTTTCAGAAGTCTCGAGGATTTTTTTCATGCCAAATGCAAAATATCTCATCAGTTCATTAAGCATTTTGCATAATGTTTCTATTTATATAGAGGCCTGGTTTCAACATGAAATTTAGAAATCTGAGAATAAGGATAGAGTCTTTTGTTCTGATTCCTTTGTGTTCAAAGCAGTTCGTGTTATTCTGGTCATACTTGGCCATCACTCGGTGGATTTTCTACTGCTAAAAGCAAGTTTATTTTTCCTGTCTCTAAGATTTCTTGGACTACCACTAACGAGTTAAGGAAATAAAATATCAGCACTGACTGGATAATCTCCTCAAATCTGAGGTCTAAATAGTAAATTCGAAAGGACAATATTGAACAACAAGTCATTGTCCACGAATCCTAAGCATATCAATAATAAGTAGCATGTATGGCAAACTGATTGTGTATTATATAAGATAAATTAGTACTTCATACAAGGTCTTTCTTTTCGGAGGCTTCTATTCATACTCCACTTGAATTTTCGTGTAGTAACTCAAAGGTGAGTATTATTCCTCTTTCCTTCACATACAGGAAAACTGTGACAAAGTTCATGCCTCTGTTTATAAAAAATGAAAACAACAGCTTAGTATCATGAGGAAGTCAGGAAGCAGAACCAAGTCCAGTATCATTATATGCTCTTAATATTTCTACTTAAAATATTTTTGCTAAAATGACAATACATTATATTATTGAGCATTGTGTTCTCAAAGTGCTTCTTTCTGCACAACCTCATTTGAACCTTGCAGCCAGCCTCTGATGCATGCACATGCATGTTTTTCTAAGTGAGACAATACTATTTTGGCTCATCTTCCAAAATTAAATGTGATCCCACTTTTAATATAAAAACAAATGCTGAAATATGTTTCAATGATGTACCCAAGTTCAAATAACCTCTGGACTTCTACTGGGTACCATGCTTTTTCACTCACAGCATACCACAGTGAAAACAGGTCCTTTTGTATAAAAGTTTTAAAATATGTAGCTACCAGCTCTTAAAGTCACCAAGAGATTTTTACTAGGCATCAATATCTTTCTACTCCTCTCTCTTTTATAAGTTAAAACATCATGAGCCTGGCTCTCTAATTAGCAAACCATTCACCAATTCTAAACTGTCCTTCAAAGCACTGATCAAAACATGTTTAAAATGTTTAGGGAGTTACTTTGAAAACCAGGTTACAAGTCACAAAAGAATATTACTTTCTTAACAGTTACCTCTTTAAAAAAAAAATTGGTCTCTCACTTTCTTTACCAGATGAAGCTCTGATTTCTTTGGATCTTTCCCAAATATAATATTTTTGCTCAAAGTATGAAAAATTTTCACTGTTAACTGTAATTTCTAAGGTTTGCCGTGGTCTTGTGGGACAGTTCAAGAGAAATTCCAAGAATGACTTGTACAAAGGTGGCATCCCTGAAATGAGCTTGAAGCCAGCCAAAGTAATGTTTAATGAGACTCACTTTCCCTTAGAGCGTAGGTTTTTAAGTTTTATTAAAAAATAACTTGTACTGAAAAAGAAGTCTGTCACATGTCATATGCTATATGAGTGCATCCACACAATGCCTAAGGAGGGATTCCACAAAGATTTTGTCTAAAAAGAGGAAGCTGTCTGACTGGCTGCCAGATTTCAGTCCTCTAGAGGGTGATTTTCCGAACTAGCAATGATTCAATTGCCAAATAACTTCTGTTTCTTACAATTGAGCAAGTTTCAATTCAATCTACCAATTTTCCCATTATGCCACTTTTAAGAGATCATTTTAACCCCAGTAGAGCATTTCAGTAAATTGCCTACTATAGAAACGCTTAGGATGTGTTATAACACCCCTTTCCTTCCGCAGAAAGAATGCCTTTCTGACATTTTGACAAGTTAATGAAGCATCTCTCTCCCATCTGAAAAAGTCAGTTGGCATTTCTTCACCAAGCAAGTAATCTTCCAAGCGTTTCTTCATTTGACCCTCAAAACACCTTTTAACACTTTATTTATGAGTGATGTCAACTGGCATGCGAGTCACTTGGTACATTCCCAGACCTTTTGAAAATAATTCCATCACATTGGCTAACCCTAGGGGGGTCTCTCCAGAACTAAGTGCACTTGTAAAACTATTCATAAAAAAGGCCTCCTATTTCTGTCTTTACTTCCTTTCACACCCTAGTTATGTTTTACTTGGACCAAGAAGCACATCAAATCACAAAGCATAGAATATGGGTCTATTTCCCAGTCGATTCAAGGAGCCTGTTCTCTGCACCTTCATCCCTCTTTCTAATAAATTTGATTAAGGTAAATCCCCTTTGTGAAATCAGAAACCAACTTTTCCTGCTATGCTTCCAACGTCCGTATTTGGCTTCGGTCTCCATTAATTAACCACTTGGATCCTTAAAAGTCCTCACTTCTTTTTCCTTGTCTATGTACATGTTCTTTAAAAGCCTGTCAGCAGTCAGTTGAAATGTTTAGTCTTGCTTGAAATTAATTTTCCACTTTTATTGTTCCAATTATTTGGCAGGTTTTATGGCTTTATAATAATTCCCTTGGAGCCCTTTGAACCTGTTATGCCTTTTATGTTTATGCTTGATGTGTTTCCTTAGCAACATCGATTCTGCTGACTGTCTGTTCCAGGAGATTTAAGGAATGAACATGTCCAAGATGCGAATATAGTGATGACTGTCATAGGTTGTGATGTTTTGATGATCCCTAGAATACTTTATAAATTATGGTTGCAATCAGAGTTTTTTAAACACAACCTTGTTTTTTTTTTCCAATTAATATGCTTTCTGTGTTTCTTTGATTCAGTTCTACTCTTTTTGCTAAAACAAGTTTTTAAGACTTCTGCTCACAGCAACAGAAATGCAGGCAGGACAAGAAAAAAGGTTTGGTTAATTCACAAGGTCATGGAAATATCACAACAGGAAGATTTCAACAATTTTAGAAAAATAGTAGTGTCAACAAATCTCACTACTTTAGTCAACATGCTTTTTAAACTAGTAAATTAATCACACTAAAACCTCATGAAATTTTCATTTGATCGCAGAAATATCACTCAACAAATGTTAATATAGCATTGATTTATACAGGTTTTCGAAATTACAAAGTATGCATTCATATACATTCAAATGGTGTTTTGTGGTCCTTTAAACCATTCCAGTATTTGTGGCTCCTATAGAATGGGTTCTCCAACCAAAATAAATGGGGTCACTTTGCAGTAGTTCTTCAGGACAAAAAAAGCAGTTAATCGACAAATGGCACTCACTTCCCTTGCAACTTTTTTGACAATTTAGGGAATGGCCATCACTTACATTAGCACTCAAATTAGAGTTCGTTTTTCTTAAGTTTATTTCAGGTCCTTGTGTGTTTTCTAGAGAGAATGTGGTACAGCAGAAAGATTATAGATGCACAAGCCAAGTTCAAATCTTGGCTGTACCCAGTCCTAGGTAAACTTGGGCAAGTGCCTAATCTCATTAAGTTTCCTTATGTGCAATATGGGTTATCGTACTAGTCACATAATGTGTAAAGTACTTTGTATGTAGTTGGTATTTTTTTAATAAATATCTTCATAAATTAAAACTCTTCATGTATTAAGTTGGAAGTCAGAATCTTGTCTTTATAAAAACAGTGCGTATGTTAATGGTTTAAACGTTGTACAGCAATTCTTTCTTATCCATCGGATTTAGATTCCTAAAATTTCCAGTCGTAAAATAATTGCTGCTGTGGAGTTTAAAAGTTTCCAGCAAAAAGTGTTCAGGTTTACCAGTGTTTCTTCATTTGAAGATGAATCTTTAGTTACATAAACATTTACAATTTTCATATCTCCTTAGTAAATTGGTCTTACTTTTAATATGCAAAATCTCTTTTTATTCTTGGTAATATTACTTATTCTAAAGTCTATTTTTAATATACTATCATATCCCTTGGTGTCTTTTGACTAGTGTTTGCTATATATATATATGCATAATTTTCCAAGTAAAAGTCAAATTGACTTTTACTTTAACTCTTGTATGACTTTATATTCCAAGTGAGTCTCTTGTAAACAGAACATAGATTGTTTTTATTCAATTTGCTTTTTGCATGCGATATAATTGCATATGCATTTATATGTTAGCATATAATTATAAATATGGTTTGATCGATGTTCTACCACCTTTCTAATAGTTCTCAATATTCCATCTGTTCTTTGTATCGTGTTCCTCTTTTCCTGGCTACTTTTTGGATTAAGTATTTTTAAGTTCCATTTTGTCTTCACTATTGACTTATTTGCTACACCTCTCTGTTTTATCCTTTTTTAGTGGTTGCTCAGGGTTTATAACTTACATTTTCAACCTATCACACACAAACTTAAAGTAATAAATCATTACACAAATTATAAAAAGGCTTATGGCATACACTTCCACTTTGTCTTCCTATCCTTTGTACTAATATTGTCATGCATTTTAGTTTTTCATGCATTCATTTTTATTATTTTGACTTTAAACAGTGAATTATCTCTTAAAGACATATATTTTAAAGATACTTTAATAAAAATTTTAAATTAATTTAATTTTCCTTTAAATAGGGGAAAACATCTTTTATGTTTACCAATTTTTTGTCATTTCCAGCACCCTTTATTCTTTTGACTATGTCTTAATTTAACCTGGTGTTACTTTCCTTCTGCCTGAAGAACTTTCCATTATCAGTGCAGATCTGAGAGAAATTAATTACCTTGGTTTTTGTTTCAACTGAAAAAAAATTATTTTTTTCATGTTTGAAATAGAATTTTACCAGATGTAGAAGTCTAAAGAATGAGTCTCATTTATTTCCAATGTGTAGTAAAATAATCTGCCTTAATGAAAAACATCTTTTAACTGACAAAAAATTTCAGGTGAAATTTTCTGGATAATTTTCAAACTAAAATTGACTTCCACTTTCTTTCCCACCCCCAAAAAATTTTTTCTTGCTATTTAATCATTTTAGGAATCCCTGCAGATTTTGCTTCATGAAATACTTAGACAAGGTGGAGGGCAGATTCTTTTTCTAATGAAAGAACCCAAGCATCACTTATGAAAACATGCCCCTAAAGAAACGTATTTTTGCTTCCTGTGAGATTGTTGTGATAGAAAGAATAAGAGCTCCTAAAAGATGTTCAAAGTCCTGATTTCTTGGAACCTGTGAATATGTTGAATTTCATGACAAAGGTGAATTAAGATTACAGGTGGAATTGAGTTTCTAAGTATATAATTTTTAGATGGGAATATTATCCTGTATTATCCAAGTATGCCCAATATAATCACAAGAATCCTTACAAGTGAAAGAGGAAAACAAAAGGAAGAGAAACAGAGAGAGAAGCATGAGAAGAACATAGCTCAACATTACTAGCTTTCAAACTTGAGGCAGCCTGTATCTCTTCATTTGAGAAGTGTCTATTCATGTCTTTTGCCCAATTTTTAAAGGGGCTGTTTGGTTTTTTTTCCTTTATTTTCCAACTATATATCTGACAAAGGTGCAACATCCAGGATCTACAAAGAACTCAAATGCACTGAAATGTGAGCAATTTTTTAAATAAAGGAAATTATACATATATTTATTAACTTGATGTCTTTTTTAATATATATCTTTTATTTTAAAATTGTGGGGTACAGTTAAGGGTTAGGTATACAAATATGCATTGTGCAGATACCCTTGTTGATGAGGTATGCTCCCCCCACTCCGTCCCCAGACAGATAATATCATACTCAGTGATTTATCACAGAAACTAAGAACTGAGTTCCATATGTTCTCACTCATAAGTGGAGCTTGAACAATTATAATACTATAAGAAAGCGATTGGCAGGAGTGGGAAACTGCCAGGGGAGGGGATGTGGGATGGGCCGTTGAGGGAAGCTACAGGGGGAGGGAGAGGCACACCTCATCAACAAGGGCACCTGCATGATCCTTGTTTATATACCTAACCCTGAAGTGTACCCCACATCTTTAAAAAAATAAAAATAAAAAATTGCTCACAGAAAAAAAAAAAAACACCTTGAGACATGGTCACAAAGACCAAGAGGCACAGATAGTCTTTGGAGGCTGGAAAGAGGAAGGAAACAGATTATCCCGCATAACCTCCAGAAAGGAACACAGCCCGTTGACACTCTGACTTTAGCACAGTGAGACTCACTTCAGATTTCTGACTTCCAGAACTACAAGAAAATAAATTCACGTTGCTTTCGGCTGTCGTACTTTGTTAAATCAGCAAAACAAACCATACAGATTTTGGTAACTGGATGTAGGATGCTGTCAAGCAAACATCTAAAAATATGGAAGGGGCTTTGGAAGGGAGCAGTGGGAAGAGGGTGGAAGAATTTTGAGGGCCACGATATTTTAAAAGCCTAGATGACCCTGAATGGAAATATTAGAAATATAGATATGAATGATTGTGGTCGCGAAGACTCAGAAGGAAACAGGGATCTTGCGATTAAAAAATGAAAGAAAAAAGATTCTTGCTCTACAATGGCAGAAAAATAGCAGAACTGTGTGTGTGCTGTTATGTAGAAAGCATAACCTGTCGGTGATGAATGTGGATATTCAGCTGAGAATTTTTTAAAGCACAATGTTGAAGGCATTTCCTTGCTGCATATTTTATTTTATTTTTTTAAATGAATTAATTTATTTATCTTAAAGATGTGGGGTACAATTCAGGGTTAGGTATACAAACATTAATCATGCAAGTACCATTGTTGATGAGGTATGCCCCTCCCTCCCCTAGCAGTTTCCCTCAACTGCCAATCCCACCTCCCCTCCCCTGACAGTTTCCCACTACTGCCAATCACTTTCTTATAGCATTATAATTGCTCAGGGTCACCTTATGAGTGAGAACATATGGAACTCGGTTCTTTGTTTCTGTGATAAATCACTGAGTATGATCGACTCCAAATCCATCCAAGTTGCTGCAAAGTTCATATATTTGTCCTTCTTCATGGTTGCATAATATTCAATTGTGTATATAGCAGAACTGTGTGTGTGCTGTTATGTAGAAAGCAGAACCTGTCGGTGATGAGTGTAGATATTTAACTGAGACTTTTTTAAAGCACAATGTTGAAGGCATCTCCTTGCTGCATATTTTAAAATATAAGAGGAAGGACATACGTTGAGGAGAGAACTGTTAAACAAAAAGGAGCCAATACTGGATGATTTGGGAAAATCTCAGCCTATCAAGATTGCAAAAGGCATGAAAATTATAAGGCTCATTGTCAAAAAAGAGAAAGAAAGAAAATAACTAAGGATATGGCTAGAAAACTTTTTCTAGAGAAAGAAAATAACTAAGGATATGACTAGAAAACTTTTCGGTGATAGTTCAAGAAGATCAAAAGTTCAGAACAGTCAGTTACACAAAAGACTCTTTGAGAAGACGATGCATGTGACTCATGGATTTCCTTAGCCATCTGAGCTGGAAGGCAAAAATGGATTGCGTTCCCAGGAAGAATTGTAGACATGCCTCTTATCCAACAGAATGAATCCCCATGACGTAAATTGGAGACTCACAAGGTTCTTGAGAATGAGATACCAACAGAAATACTGCCAGCTAGTACTGAAGGGTGCGGCAAAATGGCAAAGGGAAAGGTCTGTCAAATTCTGAAAATTCTACAGGCAACAAATACACTAATAAAAATAACTCAGCTGCAAACACATACTGCCTCTTGTAGAAAAAAGAAGGATAATTCAAAGAACAAAGATAAGGGGGAAGAGCCTTGATCCAAAGGGCAGAGCTTCAAGTCACAGAGAATTATTCCCAGACCTTAAAACAAAATGGAGTTTGCCCAAATGGATTTCAAAATTGCTTCGAATGTGTGACTTTTTTTTTCCTTCTATAGTCTCTTTTTTTTAACCAGAATGTCTATAACTATTGTATTCTTAGAATATTTCTGGGAAAATGATATTAACTGGGAATAGATTGTCATATCACAGCACAATCAAAAGTATACTACCCTAATCACGTTATTCAAGGAACAAACACAGGAACCCTAGTCTTTCCAATGGTAAAGTGGAATCAGTAAGACCTTAATAAAATAACATATGCAAGAGTCCAGTAGAATACTCATCACATGGCAGACTATCAATAAACATATTTGAAAAAGTGCTATATAAAGAAAGCATTAATTCACTATGTTTTGAAGTCTCCATTATTATCAGCTGAAAATATGATAAAACAAAAATAAAAGCACCTCCTTTTTTCTTGAAACTGTTAACTTGACCTAAATCATTGTTCTAAAATGGAATAAAACATAAACACTCTGTGATAAAACTGACACCTAGTTTTGGAGTAAAAAGGATAACAGATGTGCATGTCATATTATTTGTTTGCTCTTCTATCAATTAAGAGCCATACAAACTATAAAGAAGAAGAAAAAAAGTATCAAATCGTGAGTTAACAGATAGATACTCAAAAGGATTAACTGTTCAATCTTGTTTTTGTTTTTCTTTCTTTTTGCTCTGGCTGTTTTTTTAACAAATGTATTGAGATTTAAGTTGCATATAATAATATTTACCTGTTTAAAGTATACAATTTAATAGCTTTCATCATCTCAAAATAAAACTTCTTACACACTAGTGGTAATTCCCAATTTCTCTCCTTTCAAAGTCCTAATTAGCCAATAGGTTATGTTCTGTTTTTATAGATTTGCTTATTCCAGACATTTTATACTAATGGAATTATATAATATGTAGTCTTTTTGTGACTGACTTATTTCCTTAATTCTTACGTGACCAGCTCAAAGTCATTTCCTAAGTTAGAAACTGATGGTAACACTCCGTGAATGTAGAGGCAAAACTATATTTTAGACATGTCTCCAAATAAAATATTAAAGTGACCAGGATGCATATGAAAAAAATGCCCAATATCATTACTTATCAGGGAAATGCAAATGAAAGCCACAATGAAATACCACTTTAACCTCACTAGAATGGCTATAATGGAAAAGACAGAGAATAACAAGTGTTGGAGAGAGTGTGATCATACATTGCTGGTGGAAGTGAAGCTACTTTGTAAATAATCTAGCAGTTTTTCAAATGGCTAAACATAGCTACCATTCCATTTCATTCTTAGGAATATTCCATTCCTAAGTGTAAACCCAAGAGAGAAGAAAATCTGCACACAAACGTATATTAGATGTTCATAGCAGCATTGTTCATCATAGCCAAAAAAGTAGAAATAACCCAAATGCCTATCAACTGACGAATGGGTAAATAGAATGTGGTATGCCCATGCCGTGGAACATTACTGGACAGCAAAAGGAAATAAAGCCCTGATACATGCTTCAACACAGAAGAACCTTGAAGACATTATAGTAAAGGAAAGAAGCCAGTTACAAAGGACCACATATTATATGATTCCATTTATATGAAATGTCCAGAAGAGACAAGTCTGTTGAGGCAGGAAATAGATTAATGACTGCCTAAGGCCAGGGAGACTTGAGATATAGAGGGAGAAAGCTAAGAACTATGGGTGTGTGGAGTTTCTTTTTGGAGTCATGAAAATCTTCTAAAATTTTGGTGATGGATACACAACTCTGTGAACACACTAAAAGCGATTAAAATATATACTTTAAATGGGAGAATTTGTGCCATGTGAATTATTATCTCATGAAGCTACTTTTTTAAAAGAAAATAAAGATTTACAAAGGAAAAATTAATTTGTCTTTCTTGAAAGAAAAATAAAATCTTGATGAACCAGATGAAAATTACAGCATTTATATTCAGACTCAGCATATGTCAAAATTTTGACAAATAATCAGATGTCCAGAATATAATAAGGTATGCATTGATGGGTGTTTCCGATTTTCAGGATATTTCCAAAATTCGAAATAAAATCAGACAGACAAGAAATCTGCTTACTTCAAGTCTAACTTAGTTTTAAAAAAGTGAACCTATATTAGGGAATACTGGTCACATCTAGTAAAGCATTATAGAATCGTTGAGTATTTTATGTCTAAAAGAGCATTTAGAAGCAGGTTCACTTTTACCTCCAAGGAAATATATTTTGTTAGTTTTTATTGTTTTGAACAGCAATATTTTCCATTCCTGTCTTTAAACTCACACTGAGTTGATTGAATATTTATTTTCACTACCAAGAGATATAAATAAGTCTGACTTCTTATATCTACTTCTTTTTCTAAAGTCAAAAATAAAAGAGAACTTTTTTTTTTCCTTTAGTTAAACAAATGATAAAATAGAAGCAGGGCTTTCTGGTAAATAAGGTGCTTATCTGCCAAATGAATTCAAAAGATTGTCATATGCTGATCAGAGATCATGTATAATACACATTTTCCATTCAAGTCCAGATAGTATTTAAAATATCCAGTACCAACATTAACTTTGTTTTTCATCCAGAACTTATGGTTATTAAAAAAAGCTATATAGATTTTGCTAAACAATCAATGGAAATATAGCCACTTGGTTAGATCCTGGTCAATTCTGATAATGTTATGATGGAAAGTAAACTGGGAGTTAGGGCAAGGAGAAACAGTTGACAAAGCCAGGAAAAAGGGCACAGCATGTCTAGTGCATGATTTTATTGCAGAGATCAATGCATACGATGAGGCTAGTGTTTTTCAGCCAACAGTTATTGACTCAGTGTCCACGGTGTTCTGAGTGCTGACATACACCAGGAACAAAGCAGACAAAATCCCCATCCTTAAGGAGATTTTAATTCTAACGTTTATAAAACACAAGCACAAATCTGTCTCTCTTTGCAGTCTCACAGCACATAATGGAAGGTAACCAGGGTAACCACGTCCCAGTCTGAAATTTCATCTGGTGTCACTCAGGAATTCTGACATCATGAAGAGTGATAAATCACTTTATACCAGTGCTTAGATACGGAGATAAACTAGATGCATTCAACATGGCAACCACCTCTTTCTACTCCTCTCAAATCATCAGCCTGATTAAAAATATTTCTTCTACTCTAGTGTAAGGGAAAATAACAGCAAAGCTGTTTCCATCACTGAAGCCTCAGGCATATGAACTGGTCTTACAGCCAATGATAAGAGGGGTGGGAAGGGGGGAGTCTGGTATACATGTAGGTGGACACTCTATATTTGTATATAGTAAAATGGAAATCTCACGATCCTGAAAACCAGAAGACCTGCTGTTTGTTGAAAAACTCTCAAATCTTGGGGCCTGTATTAACTTCTTCCTTAAAAAAAAAGTCTAACCTACAATCATACTTAACTCTAAAACTGTGAATCCATAATTTTCTATGCAAAATCTTAGGCTACAACTTCTAAACTTTACCTGCAATGAACCAGTAGAAGACAGTCTTTTATACTACAGGACAGAGTAAACAGTGAGATTTAAAAAAAAATCAATAATCTCAGATTTACCTTTCTTCTCGTCATTCAGGTTTTTTTTTACCATAGCTTGTGTATTTTGGAAGTCTGATCCAAAAATAGGAGATAGAGAAGAGAACTCAAGACTAGTATGGGCAGAGGATAAAGAAGGAAGAACTTTCCTGAGATGAGGCAAAGACTGCAGGGTGCAAAGAGAGAACAGGGGCGGTTAGACTATGATCAAGACAGACACAAGCAATGGTACAAAATTTAAGGATTCTTATTGTGGCTTCCTCGCCTCACTTCTTTCTTGGGATTCTGCACACTGAGACCCTCTCTAGGATCTAGCATACCCTCCTGACATGCTCCTCTGTATTGGAACTTTCTCCCGTGGAGATGGCCTTCCCACTTGCCATCGTCCAACTGCCACTCATTCTAACACAAGCCCCCCCACCAGAATGTTCACCTGGCCAAGGATCTAATTAATCAGTTTTCATTGAGTATTACTGATTAGGTCAATATGATGAGGCTTTGCACTTTCATGGCATGATCACCTAACGGGTTGTTCAAGGTGGGAAGGACCTTAAAAGTACCGAGAACCAAAGCTAAGCCCATTCTCATCCCTCTGTTTCTCATTGGTGGGCTATACCAGCCATGCCAGTGTGGATTGTGCACTAGTCCTTTTCTGTATCACACTGCCTCATGTGAAAGAGTTTCCAGCGCCAGGAGAGCTATTCCATGGATACTTTTGAAGCAAGAAAACCCGTCCAGGCTCTTACCTTTTTTACTCAACCACTAGGTTTCCCTGAGAAAGTAGACAGCAGTAAATTTAGCTTTGTTTTTAAATACTTGCCTGTAAAATTATACAAGCCCATTATTATTTTTTAAATATTTTTTAAAATTTTTTTATTAATAGAATTTGGTTAAATAATCCACCCCTGCATTATTTACTAGATTCCAAGTTTTCAAAGTGCTTCCAGTTCACCATACTCCTTTTTTCTTTTATTTTAAGGGTGTGGGGTACAATTCAGGGTTAGATATACATATGTTCATTATGCAGGTTCCCTTGTTGATGAGGTGTGCGCCATATTTCCTTGTCTCTGAAGACAATCATGGGAAGCAGTTGGAGCCTTCTGAATAGCAGTCATTTTTGTAAATGAACAGTGGTGGTTTAGAATACACTATCTGGACTAAATCGCCAGGAGGTTGACTGCACCTCTGCCTCTCCTAGTGTGTCACCTCAATTTATTTAAGTTATTCTCCAATCTGCCTGTCTATTTTTTTTTTAAAGGGGAGGGTGAAAAATAATACTTACCGCTTTAGGGTTCTTCAAGGATTAAATGAATTCATGCAAAAGGAGTGCTTAAAACTGTGCCTGACACCTGATAAGCAACCCAAAAATGGGAATTTTTGTTAATATTGTCTGCACCATCACAACCACTACCACCACCATTATATCATCATCATTGTCATCTGGAACGGTCATCTACTCAGGATGACCATGTGATCATCAGAGCCTCACATCACTTTGTGAACTAGACACATAGACATGGTCCCAATGTTGCTTCTCGTGGCTAACGTCAATTTCTTGTTTTTGATGATTATTTTGCTCTATCATTTTTTCACCTCCCTTTCCCCTTTCTTAATAGACAAGCAGATTGAAGAATAACTTAAATAAAGTTAGGTGACACAATAGTGGTGGCAGAGGTGGGATCCACCTCCAGGTCTTTTACTTTAGTCCAGACACCATAGTCTACACCACTCTGCCACAATTGACATCAAGAAGTGCGAAGTAGTTTCATGAAACTTCATTAATTTAGTGGGTCATCTTTGTTCTCGTTAAAAAGGGGAAAGGAATATTTGAAGTGGCAGGATGCTGAATAGATGTATAAGAATTTTTTTCCCTATCTGGAATGCGATATTAAGATGTTTCAGGACTGATTTAGTTGTATGGAAGATCCAAGAGCTTCTAGAAAGCCTTCTATTTGGGCTTCCATTTTTAGCTATAAAGTAATTTTCAGATGCTCTTATAGTCTTAATGCTATACTTAATAAAATACAGTATTTCTGAAAGGCCTCAAGCAGTTGAGCCCAGAACAATAGAAGAAATGGCTGATTTTTTGCCCTTTTCACATTAAATTAATATCAAGAACTCACAGTTAGCTTCACGATAATAATGGCATGGATAGAAATTGTTTTCCTTCCACAAAGTTAGGATTCCAGAAATAAAGTTACCACAACCACTGTTTTGCATCAAGGCTGAAACACTTTATAGGAATTGTTTGTTTGATTGTTTTTATCTTAAACAGTTCCAAAAGATTCAGGTGGCAAAATACATATCTCTTGTGAAGGCAAAATTAGAGAGTGCATATTTGATAATTTGACCTAAGAAAATGTAGCAACACAATTAAACTACAGGTAATAACTCATAATCTATACACCTATTATTTTTCTCAAAGACAAAGTACTGATATTACCCCCTTTTCCATTATTAGCTAATACCTTTGCACGTTTAAATAGTGACTATAATCTCAAGGTCAAATATATTTTGTATGCATCTAGCACTTTTTAAAATGATTGTCTCTTTACTTAAGATGAGTTAAATTCATATACACTCACCTGAAGGGGTGGGAGTGACTCTGTCTTTTGACACTTGTCTTTTTTTGAGTGCCTTCATTTTCACATGATAATATAAATCCAAAGTCAGTGCCTCTTATTTGTTAACTTGAATTGTCTCTGATAACTGTTCTAAAGGTACTTTTTGAATTTATTGCCTTTCAATAGTTATCAAAACCCAGTTAAGAAAAGCAACGTTTATTACAGTGTTACCTCAGGATTCCAGAAGTCTGCTCCACCAAATACTCTAAAAACCTGTCTTTGGATAAGATAGACCAGTAGAGCATTGCCTACTTGTACTGAATTGTTAATTTATACACATCTCCTTTCTCCTTCATACCCCACTGGCTCACATCGAGAGAAGCAGAAACAACCTTATGAAAAGTATCTCTTCCTACTAGAATTCTGGAGAAGTCATTGTTTATTACCTGAAAAGAAGCTCTCGTTTAGTTGGGTTGGGACTGAGAATTTGAAACAAGCAGCTGAATAAGCCCTAATTACAGTAAATTCAAGATGGCAGCACTGCTTGACATAGAAAAATTCCCAGAGTAAGGTACATTCATCTCAAAGACTTTTTTACCTGGGCTTGAGGTGATTCTAGACTGGTAATCCACTCCTCCAATGGATTCATTTCTTACCTGGCCTCCAATTGGTCCCCTGGACTTCAGTCCATTCTAAAGAATATTCTGAAAAAAATTTCTGGTTTTATACATCCACGCTATTCTCAGTCTCATTTTTTCATCAGATCAAGCACGTTTACCTTTAGGTGAAGCTGGTTTTCTTACCATAACATTGCAAACTACATCTGATTCAGAATCCCAGTATAATCCGAGTCCCAAGATAAATATCACATCCCCAGAAGTTGTACTACCCTGTATCTTAAGCTTGTAACTTTTCCCAACCCAATGACTTTTTCTGCTTTACTAATAGTCTTACATCTTTCTGGATGGCCCACATTACTCAGAGTATTTGGGAGAAAATTTTTTTTAAATGGTGTGTTTGTGGGTATATCAAGACAGAGATAGCACAGCATTTTTAGGTTGCTATCTTTAGAAGATTTCTACTTGCAGCATTGGCTGACATCTAGATACTTGGCTCTTGGAATGTTCTCTATGTTAATAAGACCATGTTGCCCACATGGGAAACTTTACTATTGTACCAGCTTGCCTAGACTGATTGTACAAAAAAATGAAGTGGATGTTGAACACCTGCTTTACTTCTGGAATTTTGGTACTTGTGGTTGGCCGCACCTGCAAAGGGTACTTGTGTGACTAGCCCCCAAAATCTCTGGACTCTGAGTATCCAGTGTCCAGTTCCCTGGGTCCAAACACTCCACACACACTGCTGCATTTCACTACTGGAGAAGGAGCATTTCAGTGTGAACCCTTCTGAGAGGGAAATTGGTTGAAGTCTGTGCTGGGATTCCTCCAGACTACCTGATGTGTTTTTTCCCATTGCTTATCACTGGAATAAAATGCAGTCTTAAGTACTGCTGCCTTTGAGTTCTGCAAGGCTTTCTAATGAATAACCAAATTTGTGAATGGGCTTAGGACTCTTGAGTCATATATACAAAAACTTAAAAATCAGCAATAAAGTGGAACAAACACTTCATGAAAGAAAATATATGTATGGCAAACTACCACAGAAGAGTCTCGATGTCATTAGACATCAAGGAAGCAAAAATTGAAACTATAACGAGATGCCACTATATTGCTAAATCTAAAAATACTAACCATACCAAGTAGTTGTCTAGAATCTGAGTCAGATAAAAAGAGGCCAATATGAGAAATACAATGACTGGACCATGACAGATTCCTAGCCAAAATTTTGCAAAATAATTATTTGTTTCTATAGTTTATATATATTCAAGACAGTCTTCTTTAAAAAAGTAAGAAAAGGAAAAAAGAAATTGTTTAATTCAGAAACATAGCTCAATAGTTTACATCTATGAAAAAAAATTGGCTTTCACAGAACCAACTCCAAACATTGTAAGTGCATTCACAGAACAGAATCTATTCTCTTAAGTCAGCATTTCTAGAAATTGACAGGCAAAGTTCTGAAAGATTTTGTGAATGATATTATTGAATATTTGCTATAGGTGACTTCTTACTCAGATCATTAATCAGTTTAAATATTCTCAATCAACTGGTAGGTTATATAAACATTTCTGAGCATAGCAGCCACATTTGGTAATTAATTTCTCTTTATTTAAACCACTAAGAGAGCTTTATAATTCTATCTACTACACTGATCCTAATAACAAATAAATGCTCCAAAATCATTTCAAAAACATCCACATAGGAAATAAAAATACATTTATTGCAGCTATTGCTGTCTTTGTAAGCACGATATTTTAAATTAAGACAATTCAGATGTACAAAATAACATATGTCTCAATTATTGAGCTTAGTTGCTGGATGACTGAAACTTAATGAAGTCCCTCCAAAGTGTTTTTCTCAGTCACTCTGTCAGAGTTTTCTAGTCCTTGAGGGATATGCCCAGTCAGTTCTGAGTTGGTGTTTAGCCTCCTTCTGGGGTGTCCAGCCATGGGAAGTGGGTGCAGGTGTCCAGTGTGAAGTTGGTGGTTGGTCTCAGGTGCAACCGACACTCGACCACCAAGCATGACAGGCGTCTGCTGTGTCCACCTCTTCGTTCCACAACCACCCAACCCAGCCCACTTCCTTCCTAACATCCCTGTGTCATACCCAAGATAATTCTTCAGGGACCACCAACTTCTAAGTAAATTCTGCCTTCTTTGGAGGGCCAGATATTCTGGGATCTTGATTATATTGGTGTCTTGCCAATAGCCAGCAAGCACAGGGTTCATATTCATTTTTGCAGACCTCAAGTAAAAGGATCTCATTTTTTCAAAGGTCTTTATCTGGTAGGAGTGGAGTGGGAGATGGAACAGATTTTACTGTCCTTCGGGGAGTCCTCCAGACTTGGAAGACCCTAGAAATTCCAAGTCTTGGTCTCACTTATCCATTGACACTCCATCCTTACACACCCTCTCTGGTGCTGAGCGTGTCCATCTACTCTGTCAGGTGTGGTTTATAATAAAAGTCATTTACCTGATGTCATCTGTAGGCAATGGATTCACCAAAGAATACATGCAAACACAATGGACACATCTGAATGATTTATACCATAATCAGAGTACATTCAGAGCAAGGGCCTGACGCAGTTTGCCTTCCGTCTTGGAAACTGCTACATACAATGCCTAATTGCCTTGATGGTATTCTGAAAGCAAAACTAATCCCCTCTCAGTAAATTCCATCCAATTTAACTTTCCTAGATAAAATGTGCACACTATTTTTCTCTCTTTTGACACACACCACCTCATACATGGTAATTCTGCAGTAAGTGGTTTCTAGATGAATACCTTTCTCTCAAAAACATTATTTCCAAATAAGATATCTGGGTGTTCTATTCAGGGCCGGAACAAATGATATGTTCTTTCTGATGGTGTCACCACCACTTCTAGCTATTCTATGATATCGGAAAAATCTCGGTCCTCCCAGTAAACAGTTCCATTGGTGATTAAGTGTGTGCTCATTTTGCTTAGATCTAAAGAACCAAAATGAAAGACTGGACATTGCAAGAAAAGAAAAAAAAAAAAAAAACAGGTGATTCCAAAAGAGGAAAAATAAAAAAGTGAAGATTCTACTGTGATCCTCAACATAGAAATCCTTTAGAATGCACTTTTTTGGTTTTGTTTTGTTGTTTTTTACAATTCACTGAAATACAGGCTCTTTTGCCATTTCACTCACATAGCCAGAAATTATAGGCATCATGAATTGCAATAGTCTGAGGGCTAGGAAGGCACTTATGCCCACTTTCCTATCCACGGTGGCCTCAGGAACTAAGATCCTTTCATTAGCTATTTAATGACCCTGGGAATGTCCCAAGTCAATATTTTTATTTCCTGTTTTCACCTGCCAGCGGTGAATATTTTTCTTCACTTTCTGAACAGATGACTAAATTTAACATGGGAGTCATGACAAGACAGGCAGGAAGCTGCCCAGGCCAAATAAACTGGAAAAACTCAAACAATTTAAAATATGCTTTTTTGTTTGGAAGGAAGTCTCCACGTTTGACGATCTCCACTGTGCTCTAATTTTATTGTGATGCTACAATTAGATCTGGAAAAAACCTCCAAACTCCTGCAAGCTAAACACTCCTACAAGTTAAAATGGAAAGCATTTCAATTTTGTATTAGAAGGACAAGGTAGAATTTTTTATGCAGTTATTGTGATAAATGAACTATAGAACATCTGTGATATCAGCCACTTTACTTTTGCTTACTGAAAGCCACATCTGTCAGCTAAACTATAAATAAAATCTTCTTGTGTTTCCTACTCTTAAATTTTATTTTTATGCAAAGAATCTTTGAAATCTCATAGCTTGTTTTAGCATCTTTTTGTGACCTAAAACTCAGCTAAACCCAGGAGGTGATATTTAGTCATCATATATCTATCCTTTCAGTAATGTGTTTTTTAATCAACTCAACAACATGGGGCCTTTTATCTGAAAAGGAAACCTTGTTAACCTAACAAAGACATGAATATACTGGTTTTCTTCGTATTTCCTGCATTTCTTTTTTTTTTCATTTTTTAAAATAAATAGATTTTATTAAATACACATAAAAACAATTGTGGATCTGCTCCTTTTGTTTAACCTATCAAAGTGTCAACCAAGAGATGTCCCTGCTGTGGACAGAAATTCCAAATGGGTCAAGAGCAATAGTGCATGGGCCTTTTCTTTTTATGCTTTTTAAAATATATTTTGTATGATGCAAATGATCTTATCTTGATTTCCCAACCAGAGTAATTGAGGGGGGAAAGGATTGAAAATGAACAGCTGGGTCAATGGGAGAAGAAGGGTTTGGAGAGATGAGGTCTGGGGTTTCCTCCTGGGATGGACAGAAACAATGGCAGTAAAGGAGGACACGTACGTGTCCCTTGCCTATTGGGTAG
The DNA here is from genome assembly GCF_000164805.1 of Carlito syrichta. Taxonomy (NCBI): domain Eukaryota; kingdom Metazoa; phylum Chordata; class Mammalia; order Primates; family Tarsiidae; genus Carlito; species Carlito syrichta. The sequence goes on from NW_007260312.1 coordinate 348,321, forward strand.
CAGATGCCTTGCAGTCAAGGCCACAAACAGACGTTCAATTACCAGGGGCACCTAGAGTCAAGGATTTCTAATACTCTGAAGCTTTATTCAGCTGCTTAATTCATTAGACTCAATTCCCATCGAAACCTGTCATAACGTGTGTGTGTGTCTGTGTGTGTGTGTGTGTGTGTGTGTGTGTGTGTGTGTGTGTGTGTATTTATACTTTTCTTATATCCTATGTGTTTTAAAGAACAATACCAGACACTCTGATCTGGCTTTGTAAGGGGTCATGTATGCATATGAAATAACGTCTCAATATAATGGAAGATTGAAAAATTACTCAAATAATGCAATATTTTAAGGTATTCAAGAGAGTTTCTATGTATTTTATAATACTATGCATTATAAATGCTAGGCATGCACATACACACACTCATAAACGGGTTTCTCTGCTACTGAAAAAAGTATTTTCATCTCCGTAATAATGATTAGCTAACATTTATCAAGCACTGCAAAATACTCAACATTGTTGCAAGGACTCTACATATATAGTCTCCCAATCCTGACAACCCTGTAAATCAATGATCTCCATCCACCAAACACAGAAAGATGAAGCATGGTGTCCAAAGTCAGCCAGCATTCAATCCCAAGTAGCCTGGTTCTTGAGTACGTACTCTTACCACAATACAATATACTATCTCATTTGATCTAGTTGTATAGGCATCATTATATCAGTTTTTCAGATGAGAAGATTGAGGCTCAGTGAGGTTGCATAACTTTCCAGCTTCCTTGGCTAACATAGGATAGACACCATGATTCGAGCCTAATTTTTCTCATTTCAAGATCCATGCTCATAAACACTTTTGAGCTTATAAAACCACTACAGCTTCCTAAATTCAGGACCACTGTGTAAGACGTGAAAGTGACCACAACCGTCAGAGATACACCAGCAAAAGTGAACAAGTTACATTAGTGGCCTGACCCCCCTACCATCTCACTGAGGTGTCAACTCTAGATAGGACCAGTGTTTCCACAATGCTAATCACAGGGCAAAGGTTGCAGACTCAGCCTCCCATCCTGCCCAGAAAAACCATTGCCAGCACTAGAAATGACCTTGGTTTCCCTGATTTTTTTGCAAATCCTCATAGCAGTTTCTCTGTCTTCAGGAGTGGTCACAAGGGGAGGCAGAAGAAAATTCAACCCAGAGACCCAAAGCTAGATTCAAAATGGAAACTACCTCAAAGCCTGAGTCATGAATCATGTCCCAACAGAGCTCTTTGATCCCGGGAGAGCCGACTTATTGACACAAAAGAAGAGAGAAGCAGATCATAGCCGAGAAGGCTTTTGTGGCCGAAAGTCTTTTCCTCCTAGATGAGTGTTCTGGACTTCAGAATAGCTAGCTGGTTCATGCCGTGCTTCAGTGGACCAGGCCTCTGCCCCTGCTCAAAGAGTGGAAGTTTGAACTCAAACATAAAAGCACAGCAGCAGGCCACAGAGTCTACAACCGAGGCCTGCTGGGAACCCCAGCCAGTTCAGAAACCATATGTGTCCTGCTTATCCATCTGGCTCATTGGACAAGGCCAAGCAAAACAGTGAAAATAAATGGGAGAGTAGAGCCTTTTGCCTTGGCCTTGAAGCACACGCTGACCTCACCTTTCAGAGTTTTTCTGCAAGCCATTTGGAATATAAGTAGTTTGATTTAGAGTAACAGAGTCCGATCTATAAAAAGCTTTCAGAAGGAGAGAGAAACGTTCCAAAGTTGCATCTGATTAGCAGGCCAATCACTCTATATCTAGCCTTCCATTTGCCAATATTATTCCATAAAGCAAACCCTGAAATTCAGTGAAACCATGGAAACATGTACCTTCACCGCATGTGAGTCCAAACCAAAAACAATCATAGCTTATATGACCCCCACAAAAACCTCTGCACTACGAAACTATTTTTTATGGAAGACCAGACTCACTTATTTAAGCAAAAATCGAAACAGCAAGTTTCTATGTAATAAGAAGAATCCATAATCTCTGAAAAGTCATTCCTCTAACATTTTAATTGCACTTTTTGTAATTTCTACTTTGATTCATTGTAGCTTATTTGTTGAAACTAATAATATATCCCTATGGCTGATACTCTCATTGAATTAGTGCATAAATGAGTACCAAAAAAAAAAACCAGAATTTTTTATTTATTTATTTAATTTTCCTTAGCAGGAAGTGAATAGCTGTTTTCTTTTTTTTTTTTAATTTTTATTGTAAAGGTGTGGGGTACAATTCAGGGTTAGGTATATACACATTGATCATGCAGGAACCCTTGCTGATGAAGTGTGCCCCTCGCTCCCCTGGCAGTTTCCCTCAACTGTCAAACCCACCTGCCTCCCCTGACAGTTTCCCATTACTGCTAATCACTTTCTATATATGCCAATATATGGCAATAGCATTATAATTTTTCAAGGTCCTCTTATGAGTGAGAACATATGGAACTCTATTCCTTGTTTGATAAATCACTGAGTATGATCAACTCCAAATTCATCAAGGTTGCTGCAAAGTCCATATATTTGTCGTTCTTTATGGCTGCATAATATTCCACTGTGTATATGTATCTTTTTTTTTTTTATCCAGTCCAGCTTCAATGGGCAAATGGTTGGTTCCATGTTTTTGCTAGTGTGAATAGAGCTGCAACAAACATACGTGTGCAGATATCTTCTTTGTAGAATGATTTGAGTTCCTCCGGGTATATTCCCAATAGGGGAATTGCTGGGTCATAGGGAAGGTCAATTTCTAGTTGTTTCCGAAATCACCACACTGTCTTCCAAAGAGATTGCACTAGTTTGTGTTCCCACCAACAGAGCAGAAGCATTCCCTTTTCCCCATATCCTCGCCAGCCTCTGTTGTTGTTTGTTTTATGAATGATGGCCATTTTTACTGGGGTCAGGTGGTATCTCAATGTGGTTTTGATTTGCATTTCTCTGATGATGAGTGAGGCTGAGCACTCTTTCATGTGTCTGTTGGCTGCCATATATCTTCTTTTGAGAAGTGTCTAGGAATTTGTTTATTAAAAGAACTGTGCATTTTATCTTAGGTGTTTAAGCTTCAGTCACTTTAAGTACTCTCTGCTTAACTCAGTACAGCTATTGAGGTGCTTTTTCCACTGCTGAAAGTGGTTTTTGAAGTTATTAATTTTGATGTCTTTTTAGAGCTTCTGCCGTTTTTTGTTTCACCTCTTTCACACTAGCAAAACATCTCCCTTTGAGGGCTTTCTTCAGCTGCAGAAACAAACAAAAAAGTCGCTCTGGGAGAGATCAGGTGAACAGGAGGGTAAGAAGGGTCATGTCATTTTGGGTCAAAAACTGCTGAACGCTCAGCGCAGGGTGGACTGGTGCGCTCGTAAACCACCCATCATGCAGTGGGCACATGCAATGAAAGAATCTCCAAAAACAAATTCACTGAAGCCAGACACAGCTGCCTGTCACAACAACACTAGCTGATATACACTGATGCTGATGGGATCCTAGAACACCTACCTAGCAGGAGAAGTCTGTACTACAAGGGACCCACCCTTTAAAAACATACTTCCAGGTTTTTGGGGGGTCTTCCCTCATACACAGTCACGTATCACTCAACCAAGGGATACATTTTGAGAAATGCATCTTTAGGCAATTTGCTGACTGTGTGGCCACAGAATGGGCTTCCCCAAGCCTAGATGGTAGCGGCTACTACACACCTAGGATATATGGTAGAGTCTCTCTCTCCCAGGCTACAAATCTGTGCAGTGTGTTACTGTACTGAACACTGTAGGCAACCGAAACGCAACGGTATTTGTGTCTCTAAGTATAGAAAAAGCAATGCATGGGGCTATGATGTCATGACCACTACAGTGATACCAGGGGACAGAAGGGGAGGCAGAAGGGTCATGTCATTTTGGGTCAAAAACTGCTAAACACTCAGTGCAGTGTGGACTGGTGCACTCATAAATCACCCATCATGCAATGGGCACACGCAATGAAAGAATCTCCAAAAACAAATTCACTGAAGCTGAACACAGCTGCCTCTCACAACAACACCTATCCTGAAGACCTATCCTGAACACTGTAGCACATTTATCAGCACACTTGGTTTCCACCCACTAAATGCCAGGAGAGCACCCCCCATTTGTGAAAACCCAAAATGTCTCTATATATTATTAAATGTCCCTGAGATGCAAATCAAAATCACGCCCAGTCGAGAGCCACTTGTTTGTATGATACTTAGAATAAGTTCTGAATGCTGATCAACCCTTCCTAATTTATACAAAATCATTCAGTCATAGCTAATACTTAATATTATTGGTACAAGGTAATCCCTAGACCCATTACTAGATTTTTTTAATCCACGTGAATAACTTGTCTTCTGAGCTCATAAAAATACTGTTATAATGGTTTCTGGATATCATGCAAATACAGAAAATAATACACAAAAGTATGTGTATTATTTAATAAAGTGAATATACAATATTCTTATGTATACTATGCATCTAAATATTGACATTCTTAAGATCTGCATTTTCCAAGTTGCTCTTAAGTATACTGATAAGTTTACATAATTCACCCAAGAAGAATATGTTTTCTTACAAATTTGTTAAATATAAAACTAAAAATGTGAGCAGATTAATATAATTTTTAAAAATGTATGTAGTTATAATACATTAGGAAAAGGAACCATTTTTATTAATGTGTGTTTTTTGTTTTTTCCTACCATGTTGGGCTTGATCAGAGATATTAAGATGAAGCAAGCCACCATGAGCCTTTGCTTGAAAAGGAATGTCAATCATAGAGGAGGAGAAAAAGAGAAAAAAATAATGCCAACATGTGGTATTAAGAAATGGTTGCTTCATAGTAGATAGATGCAAAAGAAACACTTTTGAGAAATGCATCTAGCCAGAGAAGTACAGGTTATATTAAGACCAAAAAAAATTATTTAGTCTGCATTGTAGAATTATAGGCTCTTTGCAAGGCAAGTAGGCATGGGTTGGAGAAGGTGATATGATGAAGAGAAATGAGAAATAAGCATTGAAAAATAGTTGAAAACTGATTATAAAAGGCCTTACATGTCAGATTAATAAGATATACTTGTTCTTTAATCAATAGTGGGCCACTGAACAAAGGGATTCCGAATGAGATGAGTCAGATGTTGAGAACATGTCTTTTTCTCAGGTATTGCATTAACGACTTGACCACCGTCATAAACAGGTGGAACTCAGTCTATTAAGGGACTCGGAAACTCTGGGCTGATTTGGAAACCCAGGATCAAGTCACTCTGTTACTCCCTTTCACTCAGTCCGTGCTAAAACAAGTTGCCTTCGTTTAAGACCATGCCCACCTTACTCTCAATTCTAGAAGTGAGGCCCTGACTTGTTCCCCTTTGTTACAGTCCCACTGACACCCCAGGACGTATCATCCCCGGGACTCATCCCTGACACAGCCCTCATTCACCACAGGAAGCAGAATCTGGCCTGAGACCACCAGGGCTTGCTATGGCAGACATGATTTCTTTCCTGCTGCCAGGGTGTATCTCCTAGTATTGCTTGCTCCGACTTCCATGTAGTCTTGTTCTTTCACATTCCTGGCCACCTGAGTCACCCAGGTTTGACTCTCTTGGATGCCCGAAGTGACTGTTCTGTGGACATTGACTTTTGGGAGATTCTTCCCCCAGGCCACAAAGGGAAAGTTTATTCCAGGCCCAGTGACGAGTCTGTCTTGCCTCACTGAGGTCAAGCATCCATGTGCAGTCATGGTCTATGATGACAGCTGACGGGCATGCAGGAAGGATGAATGGCAGAAAAAGGAGCAAGAAGGCCCAAGAGAGGGCTGTGTACCGTACAGAGGGTGGCCTGAACCACCTCAGTCATGCTCCTTAGGAAAGCCAGGAAGACATGTGCTAATGAAAAAGCAAACTCTTTGTGTGATGTGCTTTGTCTAAAAACAGTCTTCAAAATTCGATACATAAAGCCCCCATTTAAATGTTCTGCACTTACAACTTTAACTTAGAGCCCTTTTTTAGTAAACCTCTTATAATATGGCTTCACTTAAGTCATTATAAGCCTCTTTTCCCCAGATGTTATGTTTCCTTTCAATAATTGAAAAGATGTCACATCCAATTAGCCCTTTCGTTTCAGGAGTGCAAAGCCTCAGTGAGCAAAGACAAATGTTTATGGCAAATTGTTACTAAAACACTGTCTCATGAGAGCTGGACCTTAGTCTAGAAATGTTGGACATCTCCTTCAGAAATCTGAATTCAGCCGGGCTCAGTGGTTCAACCTGTATTCCCGTGCCTTTGGGAGACTGAGGTGAGTGGATTGCCCGAGCCCGTGGGTTCGAGACCCACCTAGGCAGGCAAGACCTCATCTCTACAATAAAATCAAAAAATTAGCCGGGCGAGGTAGCGCGCACCTGTAATTCTGGCTACTGAGAAGGCTGAGGCGGAAGGATTGCCGGAGCCCAGCAGGTCGAGGCTGCAGTGGCCGGGAGCGGCCGCTGCACTCCAGTCTGGGCGACAGAGTGAGACTCCAACTCAAAAAACAAAACAAAACAAAAAAAAAAACAACAAAAAAAGAAATCTGAATTCTTCTGTCAGTCACTGAAAATTATTTCTAGTGTAACCACAACTCAACACACAGTACACATTGGGATTGTTCCTTTACTCCCTAATGTAATTAAAAACAAAAACAAACAAACATTTTTTTATATGGGCTTTGCTGAAAGAAACTGGTCTAGTTCTACCATCATGTATTAGGATTTTATTTCAATCTTAGTGATTATATTTTCTTGCCATTTAGCCAGACGGTAGTGATTCTCAATCTTGGCTTTCACAAAATGCTTATTACTAATTTAAACAAAGTACTTAAAACAGTACCTGAAACAGTGTCTTCTATAGTAAGAGCTATAGAAGCTTTGCTATTATTATTAATGACCCTGGACTACCCTGAAGACTGACTAAATCCAAACCTACAGAGGTTAGGTACAGACATCAAAATCTCTGAGCTCACATACTGACATTTTATCAAAACCCTCTGTGTGATTCCAATGAGCAACCAGCATTGAGAAACATTGATCCATTTTCCATGAAACAAATTTAAATCTGGATTAAATCTCAGAAAAGCTGACCAGCCTCATTCTATGTCCTATTGGTTAAAACAAACAAATGAACAACAATTTTTAAAAAACTACCTTTTGCCAGTCACTGTGCGTATCAAAGATATTAAAATAAATAGCACTTTTCTTATGGTATTACGGTAGTTGTTCAAGGTCCACCTATGAGTGAGAACATGCGATACTCAGCTCTTTATTTCTGTGAGAGATCACTCAGTATTATAAACTCTAATTCATCCAAGTTGCTGTGAAGTTCATGATTTTCGTTCTTCTTTATGGTTGTGTAGTATTCCATTGTGTATATGTACCACATTTTTTTTATCCAGTCCTCTTTTGATGGGCAGCGTGCTTGGCTCTATGTTCTTGCTATTGTGAACCATGCTGCGATTAAAAAAAAAACGTGTGCAGGTATCTTTTTCATAGAGAGACCTGAGTTCCTCCAGGTATATTTCCAGCAGGGGGATTGTGGGGTCATAAGGAAGGTCGATTTTTAGAACTTTTAGGAATCGCCACACTGATTTCCACAGAGGCTGAACTAGTCTACACTTCCACCAACAGTGTAGAAGTGTTCCCTTTTCGCCACATCCTCTCCAGCATCTGTTGTTTTCTGAGTTATTGATGATGGCCATTCTGACTGGAGTTAGGTGGTATCTCAGTGTCGTTTTAATTTGCATCCCCTTGATGACTAGTGAGGCTGAATATTTTTCCATGCATCTGTTGGCTGCTCTTATATCTTCTACCATATTACTATAAGAGAAGGATTGAAAGTGGCAGGAAACTGCGGGGAGGGGGGTGGTGGGGAGGGAGGTGAGACTGACAGTAGTCGATATCTGCCTGGGGAAGGCGGGGCACACCTCATCGTTAAGGGTATCTGCACGGTGAATATTTGTATGCTAAGCCCTGAATTGTACCCCACAATTTAAAATAAAAATTAAAAAAGGAAAAAAATTAAAATGTAAAGATAAAAAAAGAAAAAATAAATAAATAAAAAACACCCCAGATTCTGCCGGGGGAGGGGGGATGCACTTCATCAACAAGGTTATCTGCATAATGAACATTTGTATACTTCACCCTGAATTGTACAGCACATCTTTAAAATTAAAAATTTTTTAAAAAGCAAATGAGGAAACTACAGATTTCTACTGCTAAGCAACGAGTAATCAATTAGGTAAAGTAGACCATGGTCAAATAAATACAGAGTAGTTATTTAACGGCAAGAATGGTGATGTAAGAATGGGAGTCAGAGAATGGATCATCCAATCCTACTTGGATAAAGCAAGGAAAGCCCTGAGAGAGAGAAGGTTGAAGTGGCAGATAGGATTAATGGGGTCGTGTTGGGTGTGGAAAAGGAAGGGAAAAAGCATACACTAAACAGAAAGGTACATCTGAAATGTACAGATGGGGAAATGCTTCAGAACTATGAAGAAGCAAAATAGCTGAAGCAGAAGATGTGTTGAGGGTGAAGTTGATAGGAAGGGCATGTAAAGCCAGGCCAAGAAATTGTGATGTTTTCCTGTAGGTGAGAGGGATCCAAAGAGACATTTTAAGAAAAAAGTAACAATAGCTGCAACTTGTATCTGCAACTCTGTGATTGCATATCAAAGGCAGCAAAAAACACACCAATAAAGACTTAGGGTCTCTCTCTCCGTCATGCTGACATGTTCACCTGAAACCAGCTTATTTGTTGTGTCTTCAACCCAGTTCTTTTGAGGAATAAAAAAATTTTGGAAGTTAAGTTTGTAATCATAAACCAAACTAAGCCAAAAAAGTTTTTCTGCAAATCTCCTTCCCTAGTATCTTTCCATGAAAGGAAATATCTTTTCTTATTTTTGAATGCAGGCTCCTACATTAGATTCATTCAAGATTCCGTATTAAATTGTACTGTAAAAAAAATGAGAAGAGAAAGTATAAACATGGATAAAAGAAAACGACTCCAAAACAAATTACGTTTGGGAAGATATATCTCAAAGTTGTATGCTTCTTAAAAGGAATCTTCTTAACAGCAGTTTTCTTTCCGAATAAGACTACCCATAAAATGGGTTTATTTAAGGTAGAGAGTAAATAAATAATAACAATAACAAATATTTATTTGTGTGTTTAGCATGTGATTAGTACTGGTTTCATTGTACTCACAACAGTAATGTCAATATAATTTTTTAAGTCTATTTTACAAATAAGGAAGCTCATTTGCAAAATACATATGTTGTGTACATATACACAATGGAATATTACGCAGCCATAAAGAAGGACAAAATTATGAACTTCACAGCAACTTGGATGGACCTAGAGTCTGTAATACTGAACAATCTTTCACAGAAACAAAGAACCAAGTATCGCATGTTCTCACTCATAAGTGGACCTTGAACAATTATCATAATACTATAAGAAAAGGATTGTCAGCAGTGGGAAATTGCCAGGGGTGGGGGGGCACACCTCTTCAACAAGGGTACCTGCATAATGAACATTTGTATGCTTAATACTGAATTGTACAACACATCTCTAAAATTAAAAATTTGAAAAAATGAGGAAACTACAGATTAATATTGTTAAATGTTTCATGAAGTATAAAGAGTCTGATACTTTACCTTACTTAAAGCTAACAAGTTAGTCGGCCATGTTTTCATCAATGCTTACAGAAGGCATGAGACTCCTGGGTCAGAGACAAAGGACTTTATTACTCACATCAGTAGCTGCAATCAGAGTATCAGCATTTTCTTTTGGCAATTTTCTGAAGCTTAATATCTACAGAGCCACACAATTTACACATGAACAGTCAGTAGGTTGTGCTTCAGGAACTGTACAGATTGTGATACAGGGGTTTATTTATTTATACATTTTTTTAAGATACGTCACACTATGTTGCCTTGGGACAGATTCAAACTCCTAGGCTCAAACCTCCTAAATAACTAGAACTTCCAGTGCATGCCACCATGCCCAGTTTGTTACAAAAATTTCCATAATGGACACTAAGCACACCTTTCTCTTGCTCTGGAAGGAAACACAATCTCTGTCTTCAAAGATTATATATACTCACTATACAAAAAATTTAAAACAAAGTCTGAAACAAAGACAGCCAATGCCACTGATGGAAAGATGTGAAGAAACAAGAGAGAACCACACAGAACTATCACATAACAATAAGTTGCCCAAGTTCACACAATTTGTGAACAATTGTACCAGGGTTTGAAACCCACTCTGTCTCATTTACATAAGAGAGCTCTGTCCTAAGAAGAAAGCAAGATGGATGTCCTTAGTTTTATGAAACTTGAGAATCGAGATCTTCCCATCATTTTAGAAAAGGATGAACCCAAAAGACTTCCAAGGGCCCTCTGCTGTCAACATTGATTAAAAATTTCTTCTTTCTAAAGGTAGAAAAATTAAAAACATATCCTTTGGAGAATCATAGAACTCTTTCTACTGCAAAGGAAGTCTTAAAGACATAGAAAGCATAATATTGCCAAGGAAAATAAATCTAGGATATTCTTGGATGTTGTCTTTAGATGTGGAGTTTTAATTCTACCTGACTTAAACAGTAGACGAAAAAAACTTAAATGCTATGTCAATAGTATAGCAGAATTTTCCTATCATGAGCTATTTTGGACTCCTAGACTCTGTTTAGTCAGTATTAAAATGCGGAAAACATGATAATAATTTATGTTCCCCTGAAGTCTAAGGACTCGGGAAATTTCTTATTTGTTATTCAGAGGGGAGCAAAGGTCTTGATTTAAGGACAACAAAAATATGCATTAGCTCTTGTGCAAGTACCTCCTGGCTACATCAGGCTTTTTAATGATTAATGTGGACATACGTGTGTGTGCGCACGCGCAGCCGCACCCCCTCCTGGAATTCCTGCCTATCTCATTCTCATCCTAAGTGACAACTCAGGCACTCGCTGTAGAGGAGCCCGTGTTGCTGCAGTTTGGAGTCAAAGTCAATGGAAATACTTGTTCTACCACCATTGTCCATATGCATGGAGACCCAGGCTGTCAGATAATGGCAAACAGCTGTATTTCTTACCATGGCAGTGTCTGCTGCTAAAGGTACATAGTGTTTGCTGATATCCTGAAACAGCAGTGCTAGAAAGTACCTGCAAACACTCAGGATAAGCCTCAGCAGAAATGCTGTCTTTCATAGTTTTGCACAAGGGTACACCAAGGCCAAAGACTTATTTCTGCATCATGCTGCAAAAGTTCATTTCCTGTGCATGCCCTATGCGTAGCCATCTTACAAACAATGCCCGATGGAGGTCCCTTTTGGTTTCTGAGAAGCAAAATATTAAGACTGACATAGGTTAATGAAATCTCTTTTTTCTTTTTCTTTCTTTCTTTTTTGTTTTTTTTGCTGTAGATCATGGCCAAGGAGAGGAGGAGATGAAGCCTCTCTTTCAGATTTGAAATCTGTCCTGAATCCACAACCCATGCAGTTGCCGATATGCTGCTTGGTATTTGGGGATTTCTTGCTGATGAATACAATACAGCCAAAGACTTACTTGGCTGCAAAAAGAAACCAGAGAAAAATAAAGATGTGCTTTCATTGGTAACATACTGTGGGGTTAGAATGTTGTTCTAGTGACTCACTTGAAAAAAAAATGTGGTAGGAAAACTAAATTCAAACCCATGACAAAGTGCTATGGCTTTTGTGTAACGAGAATTCTAGCCAACTCACTGGCCAAGATTCTTTTTATATAGGCTGGGTCTACAGGACTCCAAAATAGCCAGTAAATCTAAAATTCTAAAATTTGGTTCAATAACCTGGCTGCTTTGTGTGTGAAATGTTAAAGCTGAAGCAAACTGGTTTGGGCAAATAATATGTGAAGCATATACTCCGAGGAGCTTATTATTTGCCGAATTAATAACGGCCTGAGATTTTTGGATGAATTGATGTTTTAGAGACAGATCCAGAAAGTTCACTGTTCCTGGAAGCCACTACCTTTTTACCATCTCGGATTTTTTGACCTCTAAGTTAGACTATCCATTTCTCAACTATTATATCCTCACTGTCATTGGGCTGGAGGAAGAGGTGGGGAGGAGGGTCAGAGGGGCCATCTCAAGGCCATGACCTCCAGTTTTGAGGCTTTCTTCCCAGCGCTTCGTTTGTTTCCTTGTTTTGCTGAAACCTCATTATTAGGGGTCTGATGCTTTTCTTTATATGAAATCTTCTTTCACAGCAAAAATTCGTGACATCTGCATTTCACGCTGGGCACGCTGCCCAAGTCTGTTACCTTCATCTGGCAGGGCACTTCCTTCCATCTTCACCTTTCAAATGGTGTCCAGATTCTAAGGTCCACCTTAAAGTTATCTCTTCTATAAAGATAGCTAAGAATTCCTTCCTGTTCCATTCAGTGACTCCACTAAACTGTATTTAGAGTTTTATTATAGCATGTTTGCCCGGTGGTGCAATTCTTTGTGTCCATGTCACCACTGAATTGTCAGTTTCTTACTCACAGGAATCCATTTCTCTTTAATTTCATATCCCCATTCCACACTCAGTTATTTCGCTAGTAAGTGAAACTGTTTTTTGTTGCTGTTGTTGCTTGTTGTTTTTTGTTTTGGGGTTGGAGTCTCACTCCATCGTCTAGGCTGGAGTGCAGTGACACGCTCACAGCCACCCCAGCCCTGACCTGCTGGGCCCCGGCCATCCTTCTGCCTCGACCTTCCAAGTAGCTGGAACCACAGGCATGTGCTACCATGCACAGCTAATTTTTGATTTATGGTAGAGACAAGGTCTCACCAAGTTGCCCAGGCTGGTCTCGAACCTGCAGGTTCAGGCAATCCTTTTGCCTTGGCCTCCCAAAGTGCTGGGATGACAGGCTGAGCCACCGAGCCCAGCTGAAACTACTTTTTAATTTAATGATGTCCACATCCTCCCAATAAATATACCAGATGACAAAGTGGTAGGGCATGGGGAGAAGGCAGAGGAAAAGGAGGAAAACAAAGTGAAGGACAATGTTAAAGTGGAAATCCAACATGATTCAACATCTAAAACGTAATTACTTACGTTGGCAAATATTACAAGGAAAAATCCAGACACTATCGCTCTGCAGTTTTACATGCCTTATTTTTTCCTTTAGTGTATTTATTTATGCACAAACAATATTAGTTTGTTGGTTTTGTTCCTGATTAAAACATGGGTGTTTCCACTTGGCTTCCTTTGGGCCACGATGCTTCAGAACAAACCAATTCTGATAATAAAGTAAATCTTCTCACTGCCCGTTAGCAGTAACTCAATCCTTTGTTTTAAAACAAAAATATGATGCCTAAGTACTGCCCTTCCCTCAAGGCAGTGGAGGAGAAAACCAGTGAACACTAATACCAAACAGCACCACCACCAAATCCAATTCCCATCGGCGTGGAAATGATTGAGTGGACAGAGAAGGTTACCCCCAAAAAAGGACAGGGTGCTTAGAAATTAGCTCCCTGAACCACAGGAATGAAACTTTTTCTTAATGAGCTATCTGCATGTAGGAGTGAATGTTATAATAATAATGCAATACTGAACGCCTTTTTCATTTTCAATAAGATTCGGTATTCTTGAGGAATTCAGGAAGCAGATTTATTTCAGAGTTCAGAACAGACCCACTGGGAATTTAATTTGCAATGCTCGAGATTCATGTTTTGCTCTCTATAAGACAGTTGACTTTGTTTCTGTTTTGTTTTGCTTTTTTCCCCCCCTCCTACAGCTAATGTATGACCATGGAGTTTTAATGGTCCCTTTTTTTTTAAACAGAGGTCTAATTGGCCCCACTATTTTGATTTGGTTTAGCTCTTCAACTCAGAGTCTAGAGACTTTTCACCACGCATTACCAGTTGTGAGCCTCTGCCCTCTGCCAATGCTGTACTTGAGATTTCAAGCACTTAGCAATTTCTTAACATTGTGGTTGGGGTCATCTTTGAAAGACCCACGTTTATATCTTCCTTTTGTGATGCAGAATCAATATTTTACTGGCTGGGAAAAAGCAAAATGCTCCGTTCATTTTAGACTGCTGGGTGAAAATGCAAATAAGTAGGCAGCAAATCTCGCATGTTATGGAAACACAGGAGATAAAAAAAAACGTGTTGCTAATTGCTGACTCTCTTGTTGGAAACATTAAATTTGTTTGGGTTTCAGATTCTTAAAGTCTCATCTTTCCGCACTTTTTAAAAGAGAAATATCATACACAGCATGCATAATTACCAAAAGAAAATCCATAGAACTCATGCAACGGTTCACATAAGAATTTCCATCTAGCTTTCCACGCACTTTCTGCAAAGCCAAGTCTTTTTCTTTTCTTCTTTTCTTCTTCTTTATTTTTGTGGCCAATAATAAGACAATCCAATAACATCCAGCATATAGATCCATGAAAATACACGTGATGCCATGGAAAGCCAATGGAAACAACGTGGCAAAAGAGATTAAAAATAAAGGGAAAATCTCTAGACTGGGGTTCTCTTGAAAAGCTGCCCACAAGGTCAAAACATTTCAATTCAGTCTAGACATAGAAAGAATTCACTGCAATTTACACAGGAGAGCATGAAAATTATATCGTGCGCTTAGGTTTTGTTTTTTGGACAGGACAGCAGCGGTGTCCATAAGACACCAGTACTTCATTTCACCTACGGGAAACCCTTTCCTCCTTCCTGCCATAGGACACCACATCCTTAAAGTGTCTCTTTCTAGGTTTCCAAACCTGAGCAAGCCTCGGAGTTCCCTGAAGGCCAAGGTTCCACCCACAGATTTCTGATTCTTTAGGCCCGGAGTTGGGCCTGGGGATCGGCATGCCTAAGTCTCCAGGATTACTGAGCCACTGGCCTGGGGACCGTACTTTGTATCTCCCTGCTTTGAGAGAAAGCAGCCAGGGAAGGTTAGAAGTATGAAGGAGAAGTAGAGAAGCCAGGAGAGGCCTGCTGAAAGGATCTGAGCCTGTGAGGACTTAGAAGCAAGGGTCTTCCTCGGCAGCTAATTTGTGAAGGTGAGTATGGTCCTGGAAAGATTCCAAGTGGTCAGACTGAACCACGAGATGGAAGAATGAAGGAGACTGCAGAAGGAGACGTACGTGCCAGAAAAACTCACAAGAGAGAGATCACAGACTCCGCCCTTCATAATGATTAGCAAGTAAGACACAGAAAGATTGCACGGAATTGTACCCCACATGTTTATAATAAAAATAAAAGAGCACCCTCAAGTCTGATCATCTTCTGGGCCTCTCTTTCTCCACTCTAATAGAACAAACAGCACAGGGGTCAGACATAAGAGATTCCAGTTCACAGGTTACTCTTACTCGTAGGACTTGCTGACTCGTTTACAAGCTAGCAAACCAGGCATGAATCTCAGTCCACCGACTGCAGTGGATGAGAAATACCCTTTTCCCCAGTGATCCAGTACTCAGTTGTGCTGTTGAATTCAAGTGCTCTCTCAGCTGGGAGAATGCACCCTCAGTTATTTGAGAAAGTGTCCCCCACACCCTAGGGTTGGAATATGGTTCAGGCATCTTAGACTAGGTCTAGACATGGTGTGAAGTTCGACACTCTGTGGTCTTCAAATACCCGCGATCAATCCACGTGAGTCATACCCACGGGTCCTGTCCCCATCTGGGGCTTCCTCCCAATGTTACTCCTGTGAGAATCTCTCATGAAGCATCGACAGCCCCATCTGACTAAAGACACCACAGAGCAACTCCTTTTGTGGTTCCTATGTCCCATTTCCCAGGAAGCAAAGTTACCACAGCTCCGGGACTCACAGAGGCTGGAGAGAAATCTCTTTCCAGCTTGTGGTTGGAAGCCCTGAACTCTCCATCTTCTGTGCTCACCATTTATCTGGGACCTAAGAATGCTTTTCTTACTTTTTCTTCTTCCACGGCTTTGTAAGGTTTTAGGATCTAGGCCCAAATGTCTGACAGTCTAGTAGTACTTACGGAAGCCATGAAGGCAGAGTAAATAAGAGAAGCAGGACAGTTGTAATAAGGTAAAGAGTGATGGAGAGGACCGTGCACTAGAAAGGGAGGAAGTTTCCAAAAAAAGTATGAATATCAAAATTCTTTATAACTCTTGAGGCCAAACGGCCCACGTAGGTAGGCCAATAGTACAGCAGGCTTCTCGTTTGTGAGTACAGCTGAAGTTAATGGAAAACAAAGATGTTTTCTTCTCTCCTCTTGGTTGTTCACAAGGAATTGAGTACAGTGCAGGCTCTATTTTCGTGAAGACAGGAATTTTTTTGGCCAGTCTTGTTCACTGTTGTATCTCTACCGGGTGAAACAGTGCTCGGTGCACAAAGGATGTGCTCAGTAAATATCTACTGAATGACTGGCTGAATGAATAAATGAACAAATCACAGAAACTAGTGCACTATTATCTTAAAATATTAACCAACTCTACTGCCTTTGGTCTGACCGGAGAAGGGATTAATCTCACTGATGATTAAATGCCACTTTGCTCAGAAAAGTAAATGGTATGGAGACCAAACAGAAGAGACTCTTACAAGTCTGGATAGACACATCTTTGCACCACCCACCACACCTGACTGGACACATCAGGAAAATAATAAGATCTTGATAAAAGGTTGAATGTATTGGGCTGAAGCTAAATTAGACAAACATGTTGATGTCTGAGTGTGGCCCATGCAGCAGCCAAAGCAAGACAGAGGCTTGCAGTGTTATTATAAATGTCAGGGATTTCCAAGAAGGTCAAGAAATGGTCTGAGGCATTCAAGCTTAGAAGCTGAGCGCTTGATATGAACCAATGTGTGCTGTGCTTTTCACTTTGGGCTGTCAACGTGATGGCTCCCTTGGAAAAAATTATCACCAGATTGCTACCACCTATTTGCCTGTCTGCTCCGGCAAGCCTCCAGGGTTCATGGCTTTCTGCCTGCAGCTTCCTCTTTTATCTAGAGGACCCCCAGTCCGCTGGAAAGAAAGCTAATCTTCTCTGATCTGCATGGTTGCTTCCACCCATGGATTGCTTCCCTGGGTGAAGCATTTAGCACCAAGCCAGGAGCACACGAGCTCTGATAAAACACTCTGGAGGAAGAGAGGATTTGCCGTGACAGCTGTTCATTATTTGTGAACTTCTGCAAAGTTTGTCTTGTTCATATTGTCCAGTTTGAGGAATACTTGAGTAAGAAAAAAGAGTATTTGGAGTCCGGGAGTCCTGAAGCATGAACAACAAGAAGCTACTGCTTATTCTTACTTTGTAGCGAGGATCCTCTCCACCTAATCGGGCCCTGTGGTCTCCACTGCAATTCAGTGTTCATGATCGGCTACCTTCTCATGCACTCACTCACCCAGCACTTTTGATCACTCGAGCTGCTGGGAGACCATGCATAAGAGCAGTGACTTACAGCACTGTGGGACAGAAAGTTCATGTGATGTGGGACCAGGAGAACTGGGCTGGAATTACAGTTCTACCACATATATGGATTGGTTTGATCGCTGACTTTGTAAAACGCATGCCTTTGTAAAACTTCAAGCAAAAGAGACAGAGAGTGACAGTGAGGTGCAAATGAAATAAAAATAGGAGGAGGCATTTTGTAAGAAGGAAAGGACAATAAAAATGTTAGTCACTGCTGTGAATGGTATCAACACTATGGGTAGGAAGAGAGTGGGAGGCGAGAATGAAGATGTGAATGGGAAATTAATCATGGAGGTAGCAGAAAAGACCCAAGTGGGAGTCCCAGGACTCTGTAAGAAGTAGTGGCTGGTGGGGGGGGACGATGTTCAGCAGGGAGCCAGGGCTGACTCATCAGGTATGAGCAATCGGGTAGTCATTGACTCACAAAAAGAGAATGAATAACTCGGACTGCAAAAGGTGAGGCTTATGATGTGAGTAAGACCTCAACAGTCTGTGTCCTTTATCACATCCAAACCTCCATAAGATGGATGGAGGAGGAGGAAGAAATAAGTCTGAGCATCCTGTGAGGGATACAGATAAAGTGATGGCTGTGGCCGTGCTGGCTCTCCTTGTTGGGTATGATGGATAACAGAATACACTTTTTAATCCCTTCTCCGGTCAACTCAGGTTCAGAGAGACCTAGGTTGGGACAAAGACTGCCAGTTGCTTACACAAACATCTGTTCACTCCCATCCTTCTCAGGATCGAATATTTTGTTGGGTGTAGAGCCACCCAAAAGAAAAGATTACATTCGCAGCCATACATACACTAGGTTGAGGGGAATGGAACTAACTTCTGTTCATGACATAGAGTGATAGCATCTGTAAGACTTCAGGTTGGTCTTGTAGATGGAGCAGACTCAACCGGGAGGGTTCCTTTCATGGCTTTCTGCCATCCCCTTCCCCTGGCCAGCTACGTGAGCATGAAGTCTGGGTACCCAATCTCTACGGTGCCTGTCCTGTTTACTATGTCAGCCATAACTCCTGTCCATCAATCTACATTTGCTCAAGCAACTGACCCAGAAAACAGGAGGGCAATGATGTGAACCATCAAACCAAACTAAGGAAAAACAGGTAAGAGGCCTGATGGCTGTGTGCATCCTACAAAATAGAGCTTTTCAAAGACTCAGGCTGTAAGGATAAGAAAGGACGGAATCTACAGAAGATAGCATTACCCTTGCTAGGTGAAGGTTTCTGAGAGTCTAGAAGGTAGGTTGGGCAAAAGGCCTAATGAACACCTTTGTAGTTCTGCAAAGCAATCCTGCAGAAAAAAAGAATACAACTTGAGTCTGAAGACATGGAAGAGGAGCTCAACTCTGATAATTATCTACTATAATGAACTAAAAAATAAACCAAATGCATCCTTTTTTTTATTTCTTTGCTGTTTGATTTTATTGCTGTTTTGTTGACACTATTGTTTTTCTGACTGACATCCTCCAGAAAGTACAAGGAAGGGGGTCTCTGTGACACAGAAGCAGAAAGCTATAAAGATTGCAAGACCTTAACTGCAAAAGCTCTAGAATGATATTAAAATACATAAATATATAAGAATAGTTTCAAAATTGTTTTAAAATAGTAGGAAAATATAACGCATGTTGATTGTGGCAAATTATAAAATATATGTTGGAAACGGAAAATAATAATGTAGTAATAAAAAATTTAAGACACAGTCCCAGTACATAGAAGACAAAGGAAAAAATAAACATGTTAAAGGAAAGAGAATTGATATAGAAGACAGAGATTATGAAACCAACATTCAAATATTTGTTATTCAGAAGGAAAACAAATACATTAGACAAAAATAATAAGCAAAGGTATGATGGAAGGAAACTTTCCTTAATTAAAAAAATTTAAAAGATCAATTATGATGCTTCACACCTTTTTTAATTTTTAAAAAGTAAGGTTGCCAGGCTCAGTGGCTCAGCCTGTAATCCTGCACCTTTGGGAGGCTGAGGTGAGTGGATTGCCTGAGCCTGCAGGTTCAAGACCCACCTGGGCGGGCGAGACCTCATCTCTACAATAAATCAAAAAACTCAAAAAACTGAGCATCCTGTGAGGGATATAGATAAAGTGATGACTGTGGCCGTGCTGGCTCTCTGGGCGTGGTAGCGCGTGCCTGTAATTCTGGCTACTCGGAAGGCTGAGGCGGAAGGATTGCCGGAGCACAGCAGGTTGAGGCTGCGATGGCCGGGAGCGACCACTGCACTCCAGTCTGGGCGACAGAGTGAGACTCCAACTCAAAAAGAAATAAGAATTAAAAATTAAAAAGTAAGGTTAATGTATATAATGTATAAAAATTTTGGTATAAAATATACATGTCACATAAAAATGAAATTGACTTCAGGTTTTCCTTTTAAAATATCAAAAACTAAAACATGAGATGACAACCTATAGATTTTTAAGGCTAAAAAAAATAATTCAATAAAATACTTACTAAACTGAAATGTGGAGAAAGTTATTCTGATCAACTAATAAATAAAAATATTAATGTACTGAAAATATAATGCAATTGCTGCAATGAAAATAAAATTACTGTAATGGAAATAATGGGAAAATCCAGATTAAATGTGTAATTTTTTTAGGAACTTTGCAAAATTAATTCAATAAAACATAAATAAACTAATAACCATGAAAAGTCATCATATAGTTATCAAAATGTAACCCTGAAATGACCACTAGGTCCAGACATATGAGTAAATTTTTTTAAATCTTCAATAAATAGATAAATTTCATTTCAATTTAAAGTTTTCAGAATATATAAGAATATTTCAACTTTCCATGACTTTATATAAAATTAGCATAACTCTGGTGGAAAAATTGACATAAGTAGCTCAAAAAGAAAGTATAGTCGACTGTATTATTAACAGTTATAAAGCACTCAATGGTTTATATAAAATTTTAATATAGTTGACCAACCCTAAATAAATGATGTAAATCTGTTTCAAGATAATATTTTTAATTTTTAAACAATTTAAAGAAATATATGTTCATAGTAGAAAAAAATTGATATAAATAAATACATATCAACCCATCTCACAAAAAAGAATAAAAAGACTTCCCAGTAAAAATAGTAGAGACAAGTCTTATAAAAGAATATGCCTACCCCAACATCTGATGAAAGAAACAAGAAACACAAGACACAAATTTTGAAAATGTGGGAATATACCCAAGGAACTCAAATCACTCTATGAAAAAGATACCTGCACATGTATGTTTATTGCAGCATTGTTCACAATAGCAAAAATATGGAACTAACTATGCTGTCCATTGAAAGAAGACTGGATTTTAAAAATGTGGAACGTATACACGATGGGATATTACGCAGTCATAAAGAACAAAATTATGAGCTTTGCAGCAATTTGGATGGACTTAGAGTCTATCATATTGAGAATATAATATAATATTCTATCACAGAAACAAGGAACTGAGTACCACGTGTTCTCCCTCATCAGTGGACCTTGTACAATTACCATAATACAATAATAAAGGGTTTGACAGTAGTGGGAAATGGCCGAGGGCAGGGGGGCACACCTCATCAACAAGGGTACCTGCATAATGAACATTTGGATACCTAACCCTGAATTGAACCCCACATCTTTAAAATAAAATAAAAAAATTTAAGAAAGAAGCCTATGTGGCTCAGAAATTTTTTTTAACCCTATTTGCAAATTTCAGAAGAAACAGAAGGAAAAGTCAATGATTTAACCAACTCCTCAAAAGTATTTGTAAGTGGAACAGGGAAAATGAATCACCTAAATAAACTCTTTCCCGGAAGCATAAGCTTCAGGGTGTCACACACAAATCAGAAGATTGATCCGAAGTGTTCAGGAAGAGAACACATCCCCAATTAGCCAAAAATATGAACACTCACAAAACAACAGGATGTAAAGGAAGAGGGCAGAGATAGATTGAGTCCAATAGCATCATTAGAACCATGACATGCCTATTTCATAAATTAGAAATAGCAAGACAAAACACAAGCTGAATCACATTAACAAGAGAGAGGAAAACCTTGAGACAATATTAATATCAGAAAACAAATTAGTGAGAAGCCGATAGAAGGCAAAGTTGGTAGAATGGGGTATCTTATGCTCTTGTCATTGTAACCCAAAAAACTGAAACAGAAGAAATATTTACAAGGATTCAAAAGTCCTTGAAATTAAAGAGAAGCACCAGTTAAGGAACAAACTTTGTCTACCAGGAAAACAGATGCAGAGGGGTCAACAGAGCAACATTCCTGGTGACGTTATCAAGATTGAAAAAAAAAAGATTAAAGGAAAATTTTTTTTTCAGCCACTGAGACAAAAAAAGCAAGTTGACAGTCAGTTTCTTGCTCACTTGTCCACAACAAAATATTAGCCCCCAAAAACAGTATAACCATATCTGCACTATCTCAGAGGGGAAAAAACCTTCACAATATAATGTAGCCAGACATGTTAGCTTAGTCATAAAGGCAATGGTAAGACATTATGAAATAAAAAAGAACTTAGGAGACATAATACATGAGTCCTTCCTGAGGGGGGAAAAGTAAAAACTGCAAACACATCAAACCCATCAAGACTAGGAGAGCCATAACAAAATGACCGATTCACTACTTAGGGCCACAAAATGATAGAGCAATGTCAGAAACATTCGAAGTCTGGCCTTGGCAATTCTACTGCCTACAGGGATGAGGTAGGCTATGAAAGTCTTTGGAGCAGGTTAGATTCAGTCAAGTGGATGGTACACTCACCATCGAAACAAGATAGCTCATTGGCAAGGGAGTAAGAAATGTGGTTCAAAAGACATTCTTTTACCACATCTTTGATTTTTTTTTTCAAGAAAGCACAGAAATCCAGGCTTCTGTGTTGATTCTCCCAACTTTTGAATTCCAGCAATAAAATTAATTTTACTAAATTTTATTTAGGACAACAAAATTTCTCTGTTATCTGGACTAGCTGGTAGGTGATCCATTTTTTGCCTGCAGAAAACAAATAAAATGAGACCCAAGAATGGTTCTCCCAGTCGGTCTAGCCTTGGAAAAAAGACAATGGACACATAGATTCCATGTAAAGTAACTCATAAAAGAGCAGTACAACGGACCTGCCTTGAAAATCAAATGTGCTGAAAAGAAAAAAAAAAACAACCCCATTATAAAATGGGCAAAAGATATGAACAGACACTTCACAAAAGAAGACATCCGAGTAGCCAACAAACACATGAAGAAATGCTCAACCTCACTAATCATCAGGGAGATGCAAATCAAAGCCACACTGAAATACCACCTAACTCCAGTCAGAATGGAAATTATCAGCAATTCAAAAAATAACAGCTGCTGGAGAGCGTGTGGTGAAAATGGAACACTTCTACACTGTTGGTGGGAGTGTAAACTAGTGCAACCTCTGTGGAAAGCAGTGTGGCGATTCCTAAAAGCTCTAAAAATTGGCCCTTCCATATGACCCCGCAATCCCCCTACTGGGAATATACCCTGAAGACCTCAATCATTCTATAAAAAAGATACCTGCACACGTATGTTTATTGCAGCGTTGTTCACAATAGCAAGAACCTGGAAACAACCATGCTGCCCATCAAAAGAGGACTGGATTAAAAAAATGTGGTACATATACACGACGGAATACTACGCAGACATAAAAAAAGAACAAAATCATGAATTTCGCAGCAACCTGGATGGAACTAGAGTCTATAATACTGAGTGTCCTCTCACAGAAACAAAGATCTGAGTATCACATGTTCTCACTCATATAGTGGACCTTGAACATCCAATGTAATACTATAAGAAAATGACTGACGGTACTGGGAAACTATGGGGGGGAGGGGGATGGGATTAACTGTCGCAAATATTTGTCTGGGGATGGGGAAACACCTCTTATCAACAGGGTACCTGAATGAAACGTAATTGTACACCTAACCCTTAACTGTACCACACAAAATCATAATAAAAAATATTGATTAAAAAAATACAAAAAATTCTACTTGATGATAGAAAGTGGGCAAACGATGAAATGGAGATACTTTTAGAAGATTGCTGATTAGTTCTGAATCAATCTAAATAGAGAGCTAAGCCTACATGACTATAGGAATCATACTTATCGAGTAATACAATGCAAATAATACAAACCCTGACAGAGTTTTGATATCAATATATTTAAAACAATATATATATGACTAACAGGCGGTAGGAAGAAAGATGGGAAGTATAAGCATACAAGTGCAATGTATAATTTTCAAAAGGGTACCCCAGAATCCTAATGTTTTCACATTCATTTTTCTTAACCTTTGAGTGATTATTTAGGAATTATAATCTCTTTTAGTGACGAACTTGCAATGGGCTGAATTGTGTGTTCTCTCTCCTTCCCTATTTATTTGTTGAAGTCCTGACACCCAGTACCTTAGAGCACGACAGTATTTAGAGTAGATCTTTAGTCAGGTAATTAAGTTAAAACGGGGTCATTAAGCTGGACTTTAGTCCAACATAACCTATGTCCTTATAAAAAGAGGGGATGAGCACACAGACAACAAAAAAAAGGAAGAATGGTCATGTGAGGACAGCAAGAAGACAGCTATCCGCAAACCAAGAAAAAAAATGATTTCAGAAGAAACGAAACTTGCCAACAACACTTTGATCCTGGACATTCGGCCTCCAGAGCCACAAGAAAATGAATTTCTACTGCTTAAGTCACCCAGTCTGTCTGGCAGTTTAAGCAAACTAATACAGAACCATATCTGATGCTGACCTACCTATTCAGTTTTACTTAACTTATTCTCTTTCCTTAAATGCAAAGAATGAAAAAAATTGAGAGCAGTATATGGAATATGAGGGCAGTTTTTAAAAATATGTGTATCCTCTTAGCTTGTTCCTGATACTATACCAAAATACCTTAGGCTGGGGAATTTATAAACAGCATAAATGTCTTGCTCACATTTATGGAGACCAGAAAGTCCAAGATCAGGGTAGCAGATTCTGTGTCTGGTGGAGGACTGTTCTCTGTTTCCAAGATGTACCTTGAATGAGAGACCAAACGCTGTATCCTCACGTGGTAGAAGAAATGGAAGGTGGGAGACAGCACTCTGAAGCCTCTTTGATGAGGGCATTAATTCCATTTAAGAGAGCTCCATCAAATCAGCTCCTAAGAACTATCTCCTTGGAGATTACATTCCAACATGTGAATTTTGGAGGGACACATACATTCTAATCATAGCTTCTACTCATATGTTTTCACTTAGATATGTGCTATACTTATGAGGTATATGGAATAATATTTACTTATTGTTAGCAGTGGTTGCTTCTGTGTTAGGATATTAAATGAACTTCTTTTTTGAGTATATATAGTCTTCACTCAAAATCTATAACATAATTTAAAAAATAAGAAAACAAAAAATATAACATCCATTTATCTGGAGAAACCTCACTGCTACAATTCTGGCATAGGTCTTTCCGGGTTTATATACATATGTACACATATAGAAACCCACTCATCACACACAAACATTCTCACAGAAATACTCAAACACATTTTTATTAGGTTCATTCAACACTCACTGCTTTTTCACCAAAAAAACAATATTAGGATATATAGTTTTGCAATATCTTTTCAATGTCTGCTGCTCTCCATTGGGAATATGTACCTGAATTTATTTAACCAATACTCTAGTTTGGAGCCTTTTGGTTATCTATAAATCTTTGTTTTCATATACACTGCTGCAATAAACATTCTTGTAACTACATCTCTGCCTATATTATTTTTTAAGAAAGAACTTAGCAAAATGTTAAACAAACAAAAACCTAGGACCAAAAAGGATTTATTCAGAAGTGTAATGATGACTTAATATAAAAAGCATATTAATATAATTTATCACGAAACAAGTTTAAGTAATAATTATGATCATTTTTACAAAGCCCCCAAATTTGGTTAAACTTAATATCTAAAAGTCCTTAGTAAACAAAATAATACTTCTTTAAAGAACAGCTATCTTACCTGAACAACTATTATATTTAATAAGTCAAAAATAACAAATACACAAAAATTAGCAGTATTTTACTTGCCAGCAATGATCACATTAAAAATTCAAGAGAAAAAAGATGCTTTTTCACAATAGCAGCAAAATATAAAATAGCCAGAAAATTTTAGTATGTGTAAAACTTATACAGAAAAAAACTGCAAAATTTTGCTGACAGATATAAAGATTACTTAAATAATGAAGAAAGAAACACATACCACCCCAAATGGCAAATCTCAAGGCAGCAAAGATAGAAATAATTTAAAACGAATGCATACAATAAGTAGAATGTTCTGGAATCTGAATCATAACAATCATTTTGAAAAGTGTGATAAAATAATAATTCTTACATCTCTCTGGTAGAAGAATACACAGATATAAAATTTTTGAAAGACAATTGAAATTGACATCAAAAGCCCTTTTAAAAATGTGTTTTTGCCCATGGATGACAGGCAAACTCATATATGTAAAAAGATTTATTTTAAAAACCTAATATTGCAGGGGAAGCAAAGATAAGCGTTTCACAGTAACTGTGATCAAGATATCTGAGACCCATACCGGAGTCGGAGGTCTATACAAAGTTAATGAACCTATAAATGTGTGTATGCATATTCATACACTTAAGTATTACAGGATAGCTTCCACTGTAAGACAAGTGCACACAACATACTGTGAAGATCTTTAAGGAAAGAAAGTCCACATCATTTGGAAAAAAGCATAGAGTCTGTGAAATGAATTTACGGTAAAGTTAAGGAAACTAAAAGCTCAGGGTTCTTCACACAGGAACCCTCCAGGCCTTGGCAGGGGAATAGTTAATGGGAATAGTCACGTTTTACATAGTCTTATAATTTTTTGTAAAACTTGCAAGAGCGGCATTTTTAACTTCAGCAGGGTGTCTCTTTCTACTCAGTTCCTTCACTGGTTCACCTACCCTCCCCATGGAATGACCATGAGTATATGTGGTTTAGTTAATGAGAAGTTAAGTTGGATTTAGTAGAATATATTTACTGCTAAGTTACTGCTCTCCTTCATGGCATAGAAATGGCTTCAGAAATCACCCTTCCCACCCACTGTGCCTACACAATTCTTATTCTGACACAAAGGTACAGGGGTAGAGAGTATAAACATCCCTGTGGCACACAACCCAGGACACATGTGGGTGGTACAGGAAGGAACGAGGCTTGAAACGTATAGACTCAGAACACAGTCTGCCGTCAGGGATTTTGTTAAGTTCATTAATACAGGAACTGGAATTCAAACAAGCACACAAACACAGTTGAACAGCTATAGAATTATGAAAGAGTCCCTAACTTACAGTTTTCGGTTTTGCTTTTGCTTTTTAAATCTTGACAGAAAGGCAAAAATCAAGGCAAGAGGAATGTTCAAGAGCCCCAAGTTCACTAAATTCCTTAGTGTATATCATTATTTACATAAGCATCGAAAAATTCAGGAGAATTAAGATTTGAAGCAATACTAGAAATGACTGTTGCTAAATATGCTTATTAAATTAAAAATAAGTATCACATTATTGAAGATTTTGCCTAAAAACTTAACAGGAAGTCATTCTAGAACTTTCTAACATGGATACTATTGTAAAGCTCAGACATAAGAATGCTGCTTTAAATTTTCCCTGAAGACACAACACATAAGAACTGGTTGCAAGCCGGGCTCGGTGGCTCAGCCTGTAATCCCGCGCCTTTGGGAGGCTGAAGTGAGTGGATTGCCTGAGCCCGCAGGTTCGAGACCCGCCTGGGCAGCGAGACCTCATCTCTACAATAAATCAAAAAATCAGCCGGGCGTGGTAATGCATGCCTGTAATTCTGGTTACTTGGAAGGCTGAGGCGGAAGGATCGCCGGAGCCCAGCAGGACGAGGCTGCGGTGGCCGGGAGCGGCCACTGCACACCAGTCTGGGTGACAGAGTGAGACTCCAACTCAAAAAAAAAAAAACTGGTTGCAACTACTTTAATGTTTTTCAGTATTAAAAAGTCATTATTGATAAGGGGGGAAAAGAAGTTCATGTCTTTATCAAATGCCAACATTTACTATTTCCTAATTCTTCAAGACACGTCTAGCAAATATTCTTAGGATTATGCAAAGCCAGGATATAAATGGCTCAGCTGCTCTTTGGTGTATTTTTAAAACTATCTTTTATTGTTTGATTAGACACGTCATTATCTAAAAGTCCCTATGTGGAGGTCTTAAATCATTGTATCTACAACTTCAAAGGGGAAGATGTTTGTTAGTGAAGAAGTCACTCACTTGAACGGGGTCCAGGACATGACGTATCCAGCTGAAGCTGTCTGGTCCCACTCTGCTTCAAAGAGCAAGAAGCTCAATCTCTAGCCCACAGAGGAGGTCAATGAATGGTAATGTGCTTGGCTAGATGCCACATCAGAAAGCTAGTGCAGGTTTGAAGTTAGCTCTAACCTTCCAACCACACTCATTAAATAGTAATTGGGCATCCACTATACCCCCCAAGCACTGCTAGAAGCTGGATCTCAAAATATGTATAAAGATTTGCACTTAGCTGGGCCTGGCTCTGCTACCTGGAACCTTAGGGGTTTCGGCTAACTTACTCAGCCTCATAGGGTCCTTATTTGCACTTCATAAGACACGGTTAATAATATCTACTGAAGACTGTGGCTGTAAGGATGAAATTATTGATATGAGTGTTATCAAAATAAATTCTCACAAACGGTTTCATTTATTTTAAAACTTTGCTCACGATGACCCTAATAAGAATCAGACTCAGAATTACGTTAGGGTAACCCCCACGAACTTTCCAGAATAACATATTGAGTAAAATCTACACTAAAAATCTTCAGAATTTGAGCTGAAAAAGTGACCACTGAGAAATCCAAGTGTCATGTAAATGGCAAGTGGAAGACAAAAAGATCAGACATTTGTTTTATTGTCTCCTGTGACATTTCAGAGCAGAATACTGTATCTCTAGCCATAGATTATTCTCATCTGAAAAATCTGGAAGAAGAAATTGCGGCCACCCTCCAAAATCCATCCCCATGCTGCAGTAAAGCATATGTATCTGTGTAGAACTGACTGCAGTTTTTTTGAATGTCCTCAGATTTCATCTTAGAGTAAATGATCATTAATATATAAAAACCTGTTGAAAGCTTGCAATTATCCATATATATGGCATTCACTTTGTGGACCATCCACAGCATATTTTCAATTCAGGCCGACTTTGCCCCAGCAACTTACCACAAATATGGTTAACCAGCAACTGGGGTGTTCTCAGTTGCACAAATGTCAACATCAGCGCAAGGCAGACAAAGCTAGCATAAGTTTTACAAGACCAAAGAGAAATTATTTGAGAATTATTCACTACACTCTTCCCTTATCTGGTTAATTAAGAATTGTCAGTATCTGTCCTTTTCCTCTCTAAAGTACAGACAACAAAGATCACTGCAAAATCTGCAATTTAGAGATGGCCTCTCAGGTCTCAGAAAACCCACAACAAAATTCTCTTGCCCTTTTGAACCTCTTGAGATTGTATGTATATGTATGTGCAAATGCCCACTGGTGTGTAAGCCTCTACAATGATCTCTAAAGCTTTACTCAGACTCCCTAAGCCTATGATTTTTAAAGGGTTGGACTCTCTTTGTTGCTGACCCCAAGACGTGAGTGCCTTCTCTTTTTTGGTACTTGATTGCCAGGACTCATGTAATGAAGCTTTTTCTTTTAGTTTTACTAGTTGTCCTCTAAGCCTATTGTCTTCTCAAAACTAGATTTTACAAATGCGTGAGAACAAAAATATCACTTAATTCAGACTCATGCAAAAAGGATTTATTGGCTAAAAAAAGATAAATGTAATCTTTCCTGTAAAACCTTGATATCCCTTATTAGTCACTTGAGTTTGTAGCATGTAAGTTCATGCATTTTGTTCATGGCACCAGCAGCTTTCAAACTTTTGTTTAAGGAGCAAAGGTTTCCCTGTGTAATAGAGTAGACTTGTATCAACAACAAAGCAGAGATGTAGTTTCAATTCTACCCAAATCCCATTAGAAACCAGAGGAACACCTAAAGTGATGTTGAAACCTGGGGTAAATTTTAGAGCTGGAAGTTTAGAAGGTAAGAATATCATGAGACATTGCAATTTTCACCTAATGATGCCTCCAAAACCTAAATGATTTTTCCCAAAATCGCATTAGCTGGCATTGTCAAAATCAGGACTATAGCTCAATTTTCTTCCTTATAACTCAATTTTCTTCCTTCTAGCTCAGCACTTATAATTCAAAATATTGGTATAAAATGTAGTCAGAGATAGTGTCTGTCATTATTAATGACAAAGATCAATAATTGTCAAATTTACTTGTAAATAACTAAAGTTATTTTCGAATTTATATTCATAAGTTCATAGTCGACTCCAAACCACCCAGCTTCTTAAAAAATATAATATCTGAACACCCATATTAACTTTTTCTAAACTAAGAAACTTAAGCCTATCAGCTACTGAATCTATTCTTGTGACCTACTCCATAGATTTTCTTTGGTAGCCCAATAAAAGCCTCACATGTTGAAATGATTTATTCCTGAACCTAATATCCCTCCGCAAATTCCTCCATTTGATTAACTTTTCTCTCTTGATCATCTCATAGACATTTCTAATAGAACAGGAAAAGTGCTTGTTTCTTCAATTATGAAAATAAATGAAATGAAGGAATTTGATAAGGGGGTGTTGGGGCAGAAAGAGAGCAATGGAGAATTCACTTTGGTAAATGTCTTGAATGTCATACATGGTTCAAGTAATTTAAAGATAGCTTCGTGGGGATTTTGCTTGTAATCTAGTTATAATGAATTTAAGAATAGATTAGGTTCCAAAAAGCTGCTTCAAAGCCAATTGCTTCAACTTTTCTTTTCTTTTTGTTTTTTGACTTTTAATTTTTTTTATTTTAAAGATGTGGGGTACAATTCAGGGTTAGGCATACAGATGCTTATTATGCAGGTACCCTTGAAACTTTTCAAGTAGCTATCTTCAAGCAGTCCCTGAAGATACCAGGTGGTGGGTGCTGGCAGAGTTAAACCTTCGTGCCGAGCTCTGCAGTATTTTTCTTTTTTTTTTTTTTTCTGAGTTGGCGTCTCACTCTGTCGCCCAGACTGGAGGGCAGTGGCCGCTCCCGGCCTCCGCAGCCTCGACCCGCTGGGCTCCGGCGATCCTTCCGCCTCAGCCTTCCGAGTAGCCGGAATTACAGGCGCCCGCTGCCACGCCTCGCTGATTTTTGATGTATTGTAGAGATGAGGTCTCGCTGCCCAGGCGGGTCTCGAACCCGCGGGCTCAGGCCATCCACTCACCTCAGCCTCCCAAAGGCGCGGGATTACAGGCTGAGCCACCGAGCCCGGCTTCTGCAGTAATTTTTATACCTAAAAGTTTGCAGGTAAAACAGTTGTAAAGGAGAAGCTTTTTTTTTCTGAGTGCAAATAAGGGACGGGGTATGAGACTGCTTAGGTAGAAACTAAAGGATGTTAACCAGGAACAGATGTGCCCATCGGTTCTTCTTCTATGCCTGACTCTCAGCAGCACTTTTGCCCCAAAAGAGAAGCTGGCTTGCCTTGCTCGAGGGATGCTGGTTTATCTCACCTTCGCTGTAGCCATTCTAGAAACAGAGGGACAAATTCTCCAGGTCTCAGCCCCACTGGTAGGAATGAACGAGCAAAAGACGGGTTGCTGAAACCAGGACAGACATCCCCTGGCTCCCACAGCTGCAGATGACTTAGCTGAGTACTCAGCACCAGATAACTTAGTTTTGAATGGAATAAACTGATATTTCTTTAAAAAGGAGAAGGTAGCTTAGCTTACAAATATTTGATGGAGTTAGCCAGGCTCTGTGGCTCAGCCTGTAATCCCGCGCCTTTGGGAGGCTGAGGTGAGTGGATTGACAGCCCGCAGGTAGTTCCTGCTACTTGGAAGGCTGAGGTGAAGGACCGCCGGAGCCCAGCAGGTCGAGGCTGCTGTGGCCAGGAGCGGCCACTGCACTCCAGTCTGGGCGACCGAGTGAGACTCCAACTCAAAAAAAGAAAAAAAAAATTTGATGGAGTTAATGCCTGGGGCCTTTCCAGTTAGCTTTGCCTTTTTGTACCTTGGGTTCTAGGCATCCTTTAAGTCCCTCTTTTTTTCTGATGACCATGGGAAGGAGATTTGTTTCACTATTTGCATTCCTGTCACCAACGTGTCTTGCCAGTGCTTTTCTATGGGGAAACCGAGAACACACAATATCTGGAGCTGCTGAGAACCTCTCCGACCCAGGATACATCTGTGGAGCTTTTTAAATCTGTATTGACACACAGACGTATGCACACAGCGTTGAACAGTACCTGAGCAACTATCATGAAATCTGATCCTGGAAAAGAAATGACGAGTGTTTACTCTCTCTCTCTCTCTTTCCACTCGCATTTTTAAAAGTTCAGATAGGAAGTACTCACAAAAACAGCACTGAACCTGAGTAGGTAGCCTTGTGGCGGCAATGGGTATTTTAACATGTTTCCTCTGCAGAAGAGAACTTAACAAAAAGAAAAGGAGAGAACTTTAATCTTTATAAAGCTCACAACAATTATTTTGTATAATTCATCTGTCCAACTATATGCATAATCGGTATTACGTGGGTGTGGGGTTCAGGGCTAGTATCAAATATAAAAATGCAGGACATTATTTTATAGAGCATATTTAGAGAGTCAAGCCAAGAAGAACATACTTCATGGGAGGCCAGTTCAGACATCCAAGTTCTGGACGAAATTGACAAGGCTCATAAATCTGGAGGGGAAACCCAAAGTATTCCCCAAAAACTAAATCAAGTCCTTGGAAATAATTGAAAATATTTGAACAAACTATGATCTAATATCAAAAATTAATCCACAAAAGAAACAAGATTTTCAGCCAGAGTCAGCAAACGAACATGATTTGAAATTCAGACAACTCCATTTGACAAGGAAAATATAGAAAACAGACCCTAATTCAGGTCCAATCTCTGGATCCAGCTTCCACTATTGATTTATAATTGAAAGCTCTTCAGTTGGGAAAGAATACAAGCTCAACAAAAGGTGGAAGAGCCCACAAGAATGCTGGGGGGAAGAGTCAGCTAGGGGTCTTCTGTGCAGTCCTAGACAATTTGGGTCCTTGAGAGCCTAAAAACGGACAAGTTGCAACCGAAGCTCAGCCTATGAGTTGTCTCGGCGCCTTGCTGACACGTCTTGAACAACAGATCCAACTGTGTTGTGCAGGGTTTTGCCAGATGAAAAAAGCCCTCCACATTAAGCTCACATGTGCTTTGCAGAAGTTGCTGAGTTTCCTGGAGTGTTTGTTAAGTGTTTCAGATACGCAGAAATAACTTCCAGTTACCACACTCTAAAGCACTGTGCTCTTTCTAAGCTTGGGGAACTAAAAAAGTTCCAAGGGCATCCGAATGTCCCTGGTGAAAGTTCTGAAGGGTTGAAATAAAGGTAATACAGTGCATTACTGATGTCTCAGCTGTAGGAGTTTCCAGGTGAGATTGAAAGTGTCTACATAGAAAATACTGTTAATTCTAACTTCGGTGTTAAGTTTATTTTGAGTGATTTCAGAGCAAACAATGGCTGGAAAAAAATACAAATGTCACTATCTTTTTTTTCTCATGAACAGATAGCAAAGCCATGAAAACATGGAGAAATGCCCTTTTCCACAGGACATAGTCGGCCATGCTCCTTGCCTGGGAGCATTTTGGAGAAATAGTCCTGCAAAAACCGCTGGCCTGTCTCTACTGTTTCACAAGCCTTTCTGTAGGAGCTCCAAAAAGAAGATTCTTGGAGAAAAGCCTTGTGGGTCCATGGACAGTTTTAAAAGAGATTTCCTTACCTTTCAATTCCAGGCAAAAAATTCATAGCATTATAGACATAACATCAGGAACTTTTAAACATGCCAACATCTGCTATTAGAAAAGTTAATACACTGTTTGCTCCCTGCGCCGTATCTCTCGTTATTCTCTTTTCAGCTTTATATTCTCGTAACACTTTTTCAGATCACTCAATGCCTTACCTACTTATTTATGCATGTTTACCATCACAGCAAAGACTGTGTTTTATCTGCTTTGAATAAAACATCTCTAGAATCCAGATTCGGCAAGATGCATCTTACTTAAAATGCTGCTGCTTTTGAATAAATGAACATCTTAAATTCATATTCTCATTTCTATTTTATAAGAAAATGAAAACCCTGAGGCTCAGAGAAATCAAGTAACCTGCCCCAGCACATATAGACACAGATAACAGTGTGTCACAGTCACTTGCTTTTCCTGGAATGTTCACAACTTTAGCTACTGGTAGAAAAATCCTTTCGGCAAACGAATGAAATAGTTGGGCAAACAGAGTCTAGACACGTGATATTCACTACATGTAATGATGTAAATCCTTTGAGCATTTCCTAGTCCATAGATAACCTGTGCTTTTTTTGCTTTTTTATTACAAAGATGTGGGTACAATTCAGGGTTAGGTAACAAACATTGATGATGCAGGTCCCCTTGTTGATGCGGCATACCCCTCCGTCTGCCAGCAGTCTCCCTCAACTGCCAGTCCCACCCCCCCTCCCCTGATAGTTTCCCACTACTGCCAATCACTTTCCTATAGTATTATAATTGTTCAAGGTCCGCGTATGAGTGAGAACATATGGAACTCTGTTCCTTGTTTCTGCGATAGATCCCTGAGTATGATCGACTCCAAATCCATCCAAGTTGCTGCAAAGTCCATATGTTTGTCCTTCTTGATGGCTGCATAATATTCCATTGTGTATATGGACCACATTTTTTTTATCCAGTCCAGCATCAGTGGGTAACACGGTTGGTTCCATGTTTTTGCTATTGTGACTAGAGCTGCAACAAACATGCGTATGCAGGTATCTTTTTGGTAGAATGACTTGAGTTCCTCCAAGTATATTCCCAATAGGGGAATTGCTGAGTCATAAGGAAGGTCAATTTCTAATTCTTTCAGAAACCGCCACACTGTCTTCCAAAGAGGCTGCACCAGTTTGCATTCCCACCAGCAGTGTAGAAGCGTTCCTTTCTCTCCACATCCTCGCCAGCATCTGTTGTTGTTTGTTTTATTAGTGATAGCCATTCTTACTATAACCTGTGCTTTTAAAAGAGAGATGCCTCAAAAAGGAAGACTTGCGAGGAAAACTCTAGAATGACTTTTAGACCTTATTGCATGTGCACCTGGAAGTAAACAATGATAACTCGGTGTCAACATAGGTTAGATTTCAACAAGCCATGGTGGGCTCACTGTTTGGTGAGGAAAGTTCAATAATGATGGTGGTGAAAACAATAACAAAGCCAGGCTCAGTGGCTCAGCCTGGAATCCCAGCACTTTGGGAGACTGAGGCAAGTGGATTGCCTGAGCCCGTGAGTTCGAGACCCACCCGGGCACCTTGGCAAGACCTCATCTCTACAATAAAATCAAAAATTAGCCGGTCGTGGTAGCGCGTACCTGTGGTTCCAGCTACTTGGAAGGCTGAGGCGGAAGGATCGCCGGAGCCCAGCAGGTCGAGGCTGCAGGGGCCGGGAGCATGCCTCTGCACTCCAGTCTGGGTGACAGAGGGAGACTCCAATTCAAAAAATAAAAATAAAAATAAAACAATAAAACAATAACAACAAACACTTGGGCAGCACTGACTATGGGCTCAGTGTTGTTCCAAGCATACACAGTTGTCACTAACTCATCTCATCCACGCATAAACCCTATGAGATATAACCATTATTATCTCCATGTGACTGATAAGGAATCAAAGGCACAGAGAAGTTAAGTAACTTGCTCAAGGACTTACAGCGAACTGTACACAGTGGAGCCAAGATTCAAACTCAGGCAAGCCAGCTTGAAAGTTTATGCTTTAGCACCGTATTCTCTTGCCTCAGAAAAATTGCGAAGTATGCCTTTATTCTGCAAGTCACTTAGTAAGCCTTGGTCTTTTTTTTTTTTTTGAGTTGGAGTCTCACTCGGTCGCCCAGACTGAAGTGCAGTGGCCGCTCCCGGCCACCGCAGCCTCGACCTGCTGGGCTCCGGCGACCCTTCCGCCTCAGCCTTTCGAGTAGCCGGAATCACAGACATGCGCTACCACGCCCAGCTGATTTTTTGATTTATTGTAGAGACAAAGTCTCGTCAAGTTGCCCAGGCGGGTCTCGAACCCGCGGGCTCAGGCAATCCACTCACCTCAGCCTCCCAAAGCGCAGGATTACAGGCTGAGCCACCGCAAGATTACAGGCTGAGCCACCGAACCTGGCTAAGCCTTGGTCTTAAAAACAACAGAGGAAGGGTGGGTTCGATTAAAGTTGTAAATTAGCAGGATTAGTATTTTTCTAAGCAACTCATGCTGAGAAATACCAATCAATGAAACAACGTCAATGGTAGGTTTATTCTGTTCAGTATTTGGCATCACTGGAATGAATTCTGTATACCTAAGGCATGATCACCCAGTTGGCTCATGACACCACGTTAAGAGGCCCTGCATGGGTGTGGATTGGCATCACTTCATTATTATTACTTTTTAAAGACGTGGGATGCAATTCAGGGTTAGGTATACAAATGTTCATTATGCAGGTATCCTTGCTGATGAGGTGGGCACCACCCCTTCCCCTGGCAGATTCCCACTACTGCCGATCCCTCCTCAGTCTTCCCCTGGCAGTTTTCCACTACTGGATTGGCATAACTTTAAAATGACGGTGTAGCACGCCCACTGGAAGAAGAGTGACCCAACATTCAGGGTTCACTGAGGATGGTGACCTTCACACTTCCTGCTCCGTTTGAAAGACTGAACGTTCCCCCTGCAAATCGCTCCCCCTGCAAATCGAGTGGTTAAAAAATAAAAACAGCCAAGGTAAAATCCCTTGCCAGTCCCCCACCTGCTCCTAAGACCTTTGAAATCACTCTATTATGGTGAGTTGGTAAGCGGCCTTCTGCTTCCGTGTCATTCACATTAATATTGAATGCTTGCCTGATTTAAATGCATAGAGTTGCAAAGTGCACGTAACAAATTCTTGGCAGTTTCCATTTGAAAATAGAAGGATGAGTCACCAGGCTAGCCTCTTCCTGTAAACACACTTAGTGCAAAACACTTGAGCCCTGTGTGCGTTCAACGTCTCTGACTCCCAAATGTTCCAGCCTGATAGGGGAGGATTAAGGGCTCAAGCCACCCAACAATGGGTTGAGAATAAGACTTGCCATTGCAAGCAGGGGGGTGGGAGGAGCCTGCATTTCCTGCAGACAGGTGAAAGCCCTCTTGCCCCCCCCCGGCTTGGGAATGCGCCCTCCCCTCTGCTGGCTGGGCCTGCTCCCCACACCTTCAGAGCTTGTGCATCTCTGCAGGAAGATGATGGAGTGAGCCTAAGTGGAAAATGAATGCATAAGAGAAAGTCCTTAATGAGTTCCGGAAACCCTGTCATTTCCTCACAGAGGTCGGCATCCTCGATCGAGGTCCTTTGCCTGTCCCATCAGTCCTGTCATCCTGTCCCCCCCCTGCACCCCAAAGGAAAACACAAGGCCCCAAGTGGCCCACAGAGATACCAGGGTTTCCCTGGGTTAGATGCACCTAAGCTACCTGGAACACACAGCGCTCATGAATGCTTCTCTGTGCATGACTTGAACAGCTCGTGTGTGTGTGTGTGTGTGCGCGTGTGTGTGTGTGTGTGTGTGTGTGTGACAGTGCCTGGGAACACGGCCGTGGAGCTCATTTCCAAAGCAAAGGGAGGAGGATATATTGGAAGATGTTTCCTCTTGGGCAGACATGCTGATGAAAAGTTGTTTGGTGCCCGTCCAGATTTCTGTCTCTTGCTGAATCTTTCATCTTGTTTCTCTTGGACCAGCCCTCACCTCTTTGGTTTTGACCACGGCCACATGAGCAGGGGTTATTCTACTCCGAAACTATAGATTTTTGTTTGGGAGGGGCAAACACACTGCACCTGGAAAAACTGACTAGGGACATGGTGGTATTGTTTTATTAACTCCCCAAGCAGTCTCTGCTCTTTGCAGCTTTCTTGAGAAATTGCATTAATAATATAACACGTTTTCAGTGAGCAATTAGGGTTCCTAGACATTTTCCTGCTTTGCTGAAAAGGCATTGCCTTCCCATGGATGCCAAGGAGCAATGTTGTGAATTCAAATACAGAAGGGGTGCCTGGAGGGGGAAGAATGTGTCTTAGAACTACCTAAATCGCTCCTGGAGTTTGCATTGTGGAAAAGCGCATAAATGTCCTCATGTAAAATTCAAAAGAAATACTGGGGCAATGTCTCCCAAAGCAACAGCTGTTTCAGAAGTTCCAGCTTGATTCACAAGCGTCTGTTTCATCTTTTCCTTTGTTTAAAATCCGACCGCAGCCTGCTAAATCAGCAGGTCAAAATAGTACAGAGGCTCTCAGAAAAGAAAAATGTGATTTCCATGGATTCGATTTATTTTTCTGATGAGTTCAATTATTTACCATGCCGTGCATCTGCTTTTAATGAATTACTAGCTAACCATGATGAAGGGGAAGAAGCTGATCGTTTTAGAGAATCGGAAGAGTCAGTAAAACCAAAATGCTCTCTCTTCATTCATATTTCCATCGATTGATTCACCAGAATAAATTTCAGTGCCATAGTAGCTGCTAATATCTGCTGTCAACATGCCATGCAATCATGACCTTTGACTTCTGGATCAGTGGACACGTTCAGAGCTTGGGTTACTCAGGCTGTTGGCATCGTCTGAGATGGAGGGTTTATTGAGGAGTGCTCTTTAGTTCAATACCTGTGGAAGGGAGCAGAGACATTAAGCAGTGACCCTGTAATTCCAGTGGTACCAATGGCCTCAGTATACCCCATGGGTTGCTCTGGAACTAAAAAGCCCTTCAGTGACCAGTTAAGTTTTCAAACATTGCAGTGGTCACCCCTTGGAGGTGGGCTGACTCAGGCAGGAGATGTGGCATTCCCAAAAAGGGCTGATAGCTGCTAAAAGTCATCTTAGCATCACTCTCAGCAGCTAAGAGAATAATTTCTGTAACCCAGAAGAGGAACCTAGGTGGTGCACCCCATACCATGGCTCACCCTAATACATATGCATAAAACCTAACACTCACTATCTTTTCCATCAAGGACACAGAAATCAAGGAATATAACACCCACACTAAGCCCAATCAATGTGGTCCAAAAATGGTAAAACATGTTTGGGCTGGGAATAAAGCATTGGCCCAGAGTTACAGTGTCTACTAGTTCCTCAATCTATCTTTAAAAAGAGCAAATTTCAACTTATTGCATTCTTTTTTTTTTTTTTGAGTTGGAGTCTCACTCTGTCACCCAGACTGGAGTGCAGTGGCCGCTCCCGGCCACCGGCAGCCTCGACCTGCTGGGCTCCAGCGATCCTTCCGCCTCAGCCTTCCAAGTAGCCGGAATTACAGGCATGCGCTACCACACCCGGCTGATTTTTTGATTTATTGTAGAGATGAGGTCTCATTGCCCAGGCGGGTCTCGAACCCGCGGGCTCAGGCAATCCACTCACCTCAGCCTCCCAAAGGCGCAGGATTACAGGCTGAGCCACCGAGCCCGGCTGTTAGTGTAGTTTTTTATGGTACTATTTCAGAACAGATTCTCTTTTCACTTAAAAACAAAAGATTTATTTTCATTGCAGGAATATGAAAATGAAGTCCAATTTCAATTTTAATACAGTGTTACCTCACAAACATACTAAACAGCAAATGCTAAACATTTGGAGTAATATTGAAATTTTGTCCACAGGTTTAACAAAAAGAATACCTAAAGTTTATAAATTTACTCTACACTGTCCACTTCCAAATTTCCCAAGATGCTCTTCGAACCCAAATGAATTTCTCCAAGAATAAGTAGGAAGAAAATTAAAGGAAAACTGTAGAATGTATATATAAAGAGAATTGCCAAAAGCCAGCCATGTTATTACAAAGCACCAAGATAAATCCAGAATGACCCTAAAAAGTTGCAAATTAGTATGTTTTGCTGATTTGTAAGTACCAAAACCCAACCACCCCCATGTCTTAAAGTACTGTAGTTTACTACACTTTTCTCTAGAAATAGAAACACAGCCACTCTGTATTTATGTTCTATTAGTGGCTGAGTTTTGGAAGTCGTGCCAAGAGGATTCCAGAAATGAAGAGAGAAAAAAAAAAAAGATTTTGTATGAGTCATCTATTATGAGCTTCCATAAATCTACATCATTACCAAAATATGACCAAAATTGCTATATAAATACCCAAGAACTGGAACAGAGATGAGAAACAGGGCATTGTGTCAGAATTCAATTCGTTTCAAGATGGTAAGAAAGCAACATTCACCGGGAGTCGTGAAAACTTTTCTGGTGTTTTAGGGAATTGTTTTCCAGGATCTGCTGATTTGAACACAAGGCAGATGAGGAGAAGACCCAAGGCACAGGTTTGCACTCACTGCTGTAACCACAACAGTCTGTGGTAATGTGCTCCTTCCTCCCCTACCTCCTGCAGTCAAGGCTCAATCTTCAAGGGTCAGCTCATGAATAATACATGAAGGCAAGAATGTCACTCGTTTTAATCACAATCTCAGGAAGAATGACTTTCCATTCATTCTTAATAGCGGTTGGCCTAATTTTCC
The DNA here is from genome assembly GCF_000164805.1 of Carlito syrichta. Lineage (NCBI taxonomy): Eukaryota > Metazoa > Chordata > Mammalia > Primates > Tarsiidae > Carlito > Carlito syrichta. The sequence goes on from NW_007260312.1 coordinate 388,377, forward strand.
TCTAGGAATTTTTCAGCCAGGTTATGTTATACTCAGTCCTAGAGTTTTGGATACAAATAAGTATCTCGTTTCATTGAGTCTATGGCTAAGAGTCACTTGGAAAAAGACATATTTTGACACTTTTTCCCCTAACATTTTGCTTCTGATTTTATTTGTTTTGAAGATTTTACTGAAGAATCCTTTTAGAGAAAATTGTTCTAGATATTCAGATAGTAGTAATATTTTATATCATCCCTACTAACTTGTAACGCAGTACTCAGTTTATCTACTAAAAAGCTAATACTACAGAGACAGAAAGAGATAAACACACACAGAGACACCCCATCACAGCATCTGGCATCTACTAGGAACTTAATAAACGTTACATTAAAATATAGCAGCAATTCCTGTGAGTAGCGTGGATTTAAACCAATAGATACAGGCCTACAAGCAGGAAAGAAAGTTATTTCTTTAACAGATCATCAGGAAGGTATCACCCTACAACAAATTTTTGATGGATAAAACTTTAAACACAATTCACTAGCTCAACACTAAGACTACAACAATGTCAGTGAAAATGTAATAGAACCATATGTAAAGTGTGGTTTTGCAAAAAAGTATGATAAGACTAGATGCCTCATTAAGACAAAAAAGTGCTGAGCTTATTACATGTAGGTACAAACTCTGCCGTGATCTCCATTTTACAGATGGTACAGTCAAAGCTTAGAGAAGAGTTAGGTGAATTGCCCATGAACCTACTGCTTGTAAATGAGAGCTTTAATTCACACTCAGGTTGTCTGACTCCAGCATCCACATTCTTATACAGTGGTTATATAACAGTAGAGAAGAACACACAGATACAATTTCAATCAATTTTTTTTGGTGGTATTTACATTATTCTGGGATTCTAAAAAATAGCAGATGAAACTGTCTTTTCATCTGCACATGTAATTTTTTTTTTCAAAGAAGACACTACAGATGTGTGGAACAGTTAGGCAATATGAAACACTATATGACTAACATCTATTCTGAGTAGTACGGACCAAGAACCATACAGACATCAGGGCAGCAACAAGGACTGAAATGGTTAGAAAAAGCTTTCACTGAGGCAATGGACTTGAACTGGAACTTGACTTTTGAGTGAGAATTGGGCAGTCGTATCTGAGAAGAGAGAATATGCTCATCTGAAAAAAAACTACACAATTAACTTTTGGTGCCATAAATGAAAACTACAGTTGGCCATCTGAGTTGTATAAAATGTAAAGAGCATATCAAGGTAGATAGCACCATACTGAGGCAATTAATAGCAGTTAAACTTCAGGTGTATCTATTCTGAATAACACTAATAACCAGGTTAAAAATTGTGTTTGGATATTTCATGATTCATGTATATGAAATTCAAGAACAGGCAAATGGTAACTCAACTACGAAAACAGAATTTAGTCTAGTTGACTCCATTTAGGCAGAAGAGTATTGACTGGGAAGGGAAACAGAGAAAGCTTCTAGGGTGCTAGAAATTTTCTGTCTTGATCTGTGTGGTGATCACACAAATGCATGTAAAAATTTGCTGAGCTCTACCCTTGAGATTGGTACACTTACAAACTTACTACTTATGAATTACACCTCATCAAATAAATGAGTAAAGATTAGGATCTGTGGGAGGAAACAAGGCTATTTAGTATAATATAAATCTAACATTAGAAAAACTGTTTAAGGTTACCTATCCCAACACCGGACTTCACAGATAAGGAAAATGGCACCAAAAGTCTTACCCGTGTTCACTCAGGCATTCAGGAGCTGACACAGAGAGCCATGGTTGAAAGCATTGCCGTCCTTTGGTCACGCCTCCAAAATACATTTCATGCATCGCATGTGTCTAAAAAGAATCCCAGATACACTACGGAATTCTGGTGATATTTTTTTGTTACCAGTTTCCATAGCATTGCTTTCATTGTTCACATTCATTTTTCCTCATTCCTGATGTCACTAAACTGAATTATTTCGGTCTTTCCTTTATTCTTTCTCTTGCTTTTCATATCTGTCTAGAATCAGTCTAACAAACTCACCCTACAGGTGCTGTTTTATATCTCCAAATTGAGTTATTCATTTCATAGAAATTCAGCAACTATACCTGCTCTGCGACTTCACAGAAATTCCTTCTGTTCCTGAGAAAGATCTTTGCCTGAGTCATTTTCTATTTAGCATATCACCATTGTTTTGTGCATACGATCTTTGCTTTTTTGCGTCATAGGGAGAGAAGGAAATAATGCAGATATCAATGCGGATGGCATCGCTCCTGGTGGATGTGTCCTCCCTGGTCCTGGTCCTTTTCCCTGCCACTGATCTCCAAAATTGCTGTTCACATTGACATTCCTGACCCTGCTTTGAACAAATACCATACCACTAACTCACAGCTACTTCTGAGGCCTCAGTAGTGAAATTTGCCTCTGAGACAACTGCTAAGTGCCTTTCCTTTGATTGTTTTTCCATTCACATAGCTCTCAACTCAAAACAGAATCCTCTAAATTTTATAAGTGGTACAATGTGTCTTTTTTTTTATAGAGGTCTTGACTCTACCTAAATATGCTAAGGTATGTTGAAAAACTTAAAGCAAATTCACTTGTCATGATGTGAGTACATTACCTGCAGAATCTTGGCATATAGGTAAACAACTGTTAAACGACCCGAGTGCAAATATTCCTGAGATAACTCAATGGAAGGCATGGGTACATTTGTGGTAGCTGTATTCACAGATGACCGGGAGCCAAGTTTCTGTTTTTTGCAAATCTATTATTTTACCTGTAATCGGAGACACAGCAATCTGGTGAAAGCCATTCCAGCCATCTTCAGAAGAACAGTTTATAGTCCAAGGCAGCAGATGCCAGAACTTGGCTATTCACTGCAAACTTTTCCGTGGGCCAGCTGGATTCATATTCCCCTGTGTTGACATAAATATGACAATTCAGATGAAGGCAAGCTCAGAGACCTCTTATCCATAGCAGCTTGGAAAATTCTATCATTGCTCCAAATGGGCTGGGTCAGAGATCTTTCATCCACGCCTTCAGATTCGCTTTCCATCCTGCCCTGTGCCTCAAGAGGCGATTTGAACGGGTCTTATCAAGGCGTTCCCTTGTCCTCTGGCTTCCTGTTGGGGTGGACAGTGGGGAGCACTGGTAAGACACTGGGGGAGCAAAGAGAATAAAGTCTGAGCACTTCCCCCCCCGACGCCTAGAGAAGAAGAGCCTCTCACCTTCATCCCTTGAGTGAAGGTCGCTTTCCTGTTAGGTTGCCCTATTTACACAGTCTTGCAGTATCTGTGGGTTTTGTCAATGTTTCCTTTCCTCACTCCTTCAGTCCTGAGAATAATAACAGTAGAATCTTCAGCAGCCCTGGGTTCTAGACTTCCCACCTGGCTTCCCCCGCCCACGTTTTTCAAATCCACTCTCAAAATTATCCAATTTGAGTGCATGATCTGTTCTGCTCAGGGACCTTAATTGATCACTGAGTTCCAACGAGCCGGTGGAAGTCACTTTGGACATTGGATCCATCTTGAAAAAAAAAATACGCTTTTGGTGTTCTCTCTCTTTCTCCCAACCCTCTCTACGCTCCAAGCAAGCAGAGTAATAGACTATTAAGTGAATACTGGACTGTCACATCAACCAGATTGTCAATCCCAACCCTCTGCCCAAAATTTCCTGAGAGTTACCGCCTAATATAAACGGGCATGTTACCAGCACTCAATAACACGACGGTGACATATTACAGGCTTGTCTGACTCTCTGTTTCAGAGGAAACGACTTTCAACCATAAAATCCTGGAGTTAAATAATGCATGAGTCGTTCAGTCTTCCCTGTGCAGTGGGATTTATAGACTAGCTGGTGATGGCGATGATTAATGAGAAAGTGAAAATCAGCCCTGCGGGTAATTAAACTATGCTTCTCCTAATAGAATATCAACAGTATTTCCAGCTATACCTCTGCAAGGCCAACAGAACACAACGCTTCCAGTGTGGCATCTCTAGGGCTGCATTGGAGCTGCAAGATAATGAGCACTCTCTTTGGAGTCAACAAGGGCTGCTTTCACACCAATGACACCCTAGCCCTGTTTCATTCCTTGGTCCCCCAAACAAAGATCACTCAGGTGCCAATGGCTGAGCTGTCCCCGCTTCTTGGCACCACCCTCTTGAGAATCACTCAGCACAAGCCTGGACCCTATAAGAAGCCCCTCCCCACCCTCTCTTACTGACATGTCCTACAGTTTCTTCTGCAGCTTGTTCCCCGTCGCTGTGATGAGCTGAATAAACCTCACTTTGGTGATAGCAATATGGAACCACAACTTAACTCACTGGCAAGGACACCATGTTGGACCTTTCAACCACTAGAACAGAATTTTTTAAATTGACAGTTGCAGAATTGTGGAGTGCTTTCACATTGATCTTTTGCTGATGCAGTTCGCAGGATGTGTTGCATGTATTACTTAGTAAATCCTTGAATCATAAAAAATATAAAAAAAGAATGAATCCATGAGCAGATACTCCGGTCGCATTTCCTCAATCACTACCATTTTTGTACACACTCTCTTGGTGTGTGCTTTCACTCACCACGCCTGTTTACAGAAAGTACTTCAAATGCCTCGAATTTACATTTGCCCAGAGGGCAGCCTTAATAATGGCTGCAGGTTGATTTTTAGAGCTTTTAGGAATCGCCACACTGACTTCCACAGAGGCTGTCCTAGTTGGCACTCCCACCAACAGTGGAGAAGTGTTCCCTTTTCACCACATCCTCTCCAGCATCTGTTGTTTTTGAGTTATTGATGATGGCCATTCTGACTAGAGTTATGACCCCGCAATCCCCCTACTAGGAATATACCTGAAGGAACTCAGGTCACTCTATGAAAAAGATACCTACACATGTATGTTTATTGCAGCATTGTCCACAATAGCAAGAACATGGAAACAAACGTGCTGCCCATCAAAAGAAGACTGGATAAAAAAATGTGGTACATATACATGGTGGAATATTATGCAGCCATAAAGAAGGACAAAATT